>NC_090022.1:156840091-157067591 GCF_037176765.1 Anolis sagrei
ACCCTTTAAGAAAAAGCATACTAATTTTTTTGTCTTAATTGTATTTGGATCTACCTGCCACTGGAATGTGCCCCTTAAGAACCATCTGGAATTGAACTTGGCCATTAAATTGAATGATATAGTGCTGTGACTCTTAATACAGTTCCTCATGTTGTGGTTAACCCCAGCCATAAAATTATTTCGTTCTTACTTCATAACGGTAATTTTGCTACTATTATGAATTGTAATGTAAATATCTGATATGCAAGATGTATTTTCATTCACTGGACCAAATTTGGCATGAATACTCAATATGCCCAAATGTGAACACTGGTGGAGTTTGGGGAAAATCTTGATATGTTGGAGTTGTAGTTGCTGGGATTTATAGTTCACCTAAAATCAAAGAGCATTCTGAATCCCACCAACGATAGAATTGGACCAAACCTCTCACACAGAACTCCCATGAAGGAGAGCTTTTGGTGGGAGGATTCACTGTTTCCAAAAAGGAAGAGAAGGAGAGATGGAGAGATTTTTAACCTTCTCTGCTAAAGGGGTTCCTAAGACCACGAGAAATATGTTTTTTATGGTCTTTGGTGACCCCTCTGAAACCCCCCTCACAACCACCAGGAATCCTGACCCCCAAACGCTGGTCTAGATGGTTTACAGAAAGGTTTGCATTTTCAGATCACTTTATCAATAAGGAGAGAACTCATATTTCAGGCTGTTGGATTAGGGAGAGCCTATGTTAATAAAAATATGGTGGTTTAGACTGGTTTGACCATTATGTTTAAATTTGGGAAGAGAGATTACTGTGATGCTAGGAATCTTTCCCATTATTAAAAATGTTGACTTCCCTTACAGTGTACCTTGCCTGTACAAAATAATCTAGATTGTCCCATAGATAAATCCATTTTTTTATGTTTAGCTAAACCTTATGTCTTTGAAACAAATCTGGAATTTTCCCCTTTTATAAAGCACTCAAAATAGAAGAATTGCAAGAGGCTTTACGTAAAAAAGAAGAAGAGATGAAGCAAATGGAGGAGAGATACAAAAAATACTTGGAAAAAGCTAAAAGTGTAAGTATCTGTGTTATGTTAAGGTTGACAGTTGTAAGATAATATGAGTTGCAGCTTTCATTGGAACTATACTCATGTCACAGTCACAAGTCTGTATGGTGAAATAAAGGATGGGCCATGTGTTTTTATTTTCTTACCACGTTTTGAAGTGAATATTTATACTGTGTGATCCTGCAAGTTTACGCTTCAGATCCTCCATATCTCTGGATTTTGAATTTGCTAAGCAAGTGGTTTCAATATCTAGGTCCAGGAGAGGACTGGCATAAAATAAACAGGAAAGTGCCTGACATTGGCATTCACTTCACATGCAATGAAGGAATGTGCATAGAAAACAGAGCATGCAAGTCCAGAGGTTCTCTGTTTTGTGGGAGAGTCGATACATTTCCTGGATCAATTCTTGTCATCAAGCTCTTAGAAGGAATGTCATCTAGCATTGTTGGGGAAGACCATTTGCTGCCTAAGATGCTGAAGGACTGATGTTAATACTAGGTAGTTAGCATCAACATCACAATATTTATTTTTTGCCCTGCCTTCCTCCAAGACATCAAGACTCAAGGTGACTTAAAAAATGAAAAGCAAGACAGCATAGCTAAACGGTTCTAAATATTCCCATTAAAACGTAATGAACATAATAAAGAAGTTTTGAACATATCATTAAAATAATCTGTAAATAAACAAAACTATTGTCTATTCACCTCCTCCATTTGAAAGCTGTGAGCCTTAGAATTTTGAAAAGTCAGCTTGCCACCAAAGGATAACAAGAAAAAGGCTATTTTCTATTGCTTTGGGGCCAGATTTGGAGAGCCTAGGGCAGGCATGGACAAACTTTGGTAGGCTGTTAGGAATTGTGGGAGTTGAACTCAGAAATACTTGGAGGGCTGAAGTTTGCCCATGCCTGGCCTAGATGATGATGAGCTACTTGAACAAATATTCTGACCTGTTATTAAAAAAAATTGTGTGCTGGTAGCATAAGTTGTATGTTTAGCGTGTGCCCCTTTCCTCTTACAGGTTATCCGTACCTTAGATCCCAAGCAGAACCAGGGCTCAGCGCCTGAGATTCAGGCACTGAAGAATCAGCTGCAGGAACGTGAAAGGATGTTCCACTCTTTAGAGGTAATTTCACAACCCTGTGTGTTTTTTATGAGCTCCCTGTAAATAACCTGCTCCTATTTTTATCTCATTAGAGTCTTTTAATCATTTTATCCTGTACATGTGGCCCTCCCACTGCTATCGTGATTGTGTTTATTGGAATGTTATTTTGTTATTGTGTCTATACTTTTTTTCTATATAATTTTGATTATGTTGCTTGTTGTTTATGTTTTGGTTTTATTTTGCTGTAACATTGTCCGGGCTTGGCCCCATGTAAGCCACATCGAGTCCCCATTGGGGAGATGGTGGCGGGGTATAAATAAAGATGATGATGATGATGATGATGATGATGATGATGATGATGATGATGATGATTATTATTATTATTATTATTATTATTTCAATGGAACCCTGCACAGGGCTTTGTAGAAATCGGTCCCTTTGATTTTCTGTGATAAGATGGGAGTCGAATTGAAAGTCTGGTATAATAGTGTACAAAAGAATATTACAACACCTTTGAGATGAAATGAAAGAAAATGTAGCATGAACTTCCATATATTTAGTTTTACTTCCTTATTCCAAGCATCTGAAAAAACAGGTTTGTCGTCAAAAACTATACTACAATATCTTTCTCTCAGTTCCAAAGGTACTCTTCCCATCCTTACTAAAAGTTAGCTTATGGTTTTGAAGTTCTGTTTGTGCTGAATTGTTCATTCTTTTCTGTTAATTTATATGTAGCAGCCTTAAGGTAAACATAGGCAATATTCTGCCATAATTATTAATGTTCGTCATCTTGTGCTGACTCGATCACGCTGGCCAACACACATTTTGATGCCTCAAATGTTAGGCCTATTTCTGGGGATATTTGACCTGCTGATTCCAAAAATGGCCCCAAATTTTCCCTATGAGCTCTAGTTTTGAGATACAGAAATTATTGATCATGACTCTAAGCAAGGAGTCAGTTGTTTTCCGTTTCCAGCATTCAGCCCAAGTTCCTGCAACAAAACCGGTGCAGTTTTTGTGCGATTAATCATGGAACACTATATAAGAGCCTATAGTATGCATATAAAATAATCAAAAATACTATCACTGCTTTTCTTAATCAGAAAGAGTTTGAAAAAACGAAGAGTCAAAGAGAAATGGAAGAGAAATACATTGTCAGTGCCTGGTACAATATGGTAAGTAATCTAGTGGTATCATACCATTTTTATATACTTATGGTGACAACAATTTGATTCTTTTCTGGAAAAGAACTGGCATTGATCCATGGGATCACCACGTGGGTAGCACTGATCTGCTCAAGCCTCCCATTCCATTATCACTTTATCCTTTCTTTGCATTTATTAAACGGCCTTGGGCAAGCCGGCGTATCTTGCCTTCATCCTCTTCATTGGTAATAGGTGGGTATTGTGTTGCTAGACTACAGATTACACTATTCTTCATCATTGTCCTTTCTGGCTGGGGCTGATGGGAGCTGGAGTCCAACATCCTCTGGAGCACTGCTTCTTAAACTGGGGGTCCCGATCCCAAATGGGGTTCCCTTAGTTCAGTGTTGGGATCCTGAAAAATTTGGCAATAGTAAAAGGTTTCTGAACTTTATGTAATTACTGTTTTACACAAATCTGTTGTGCAGAGCTTACAGTGGACTCTGCAAAAAAATGCTTCAGCTGTACTTCATAAAAAGGAAAATCAGTCTATTCAGCAAGTCTTGCAAATGCTGAATTATTTTTAAATAAATAAATAAATGGTTTGTTATCCGTAAAAGTTTGATTTTTATACCTATTTTATCTATCTATATCCCATGAAAAGTTCTTGAGTGGAAAGGATTGTAAGTGGAAAAGTTTAAGAAGCTGTGCTCTGGAGGACGGCAACTTCCCTACCCATAATTCAGCTGGTCTGGCTAACCACATTTGTGGGATGGTCTTAGCAATCGCCAAGGATAATACAAATGATGGGCTATGGATTCTTGGCATGTTCTACATGTCTAAGTAAATGATGATATACAATTTGTGAGTTTTGCCTTTGCCCTTAGCACTGTATGCCCATCTTTATGTATGTATTTATTTATTTATTTACCACATTTATATCCCGCCCTTCTCAACCCCGAAGGGGACTCAGGATGGCCTTACAAAGGCAACAGTTCAATTCCATATATTAATACATTGGTAAATAAACAAAAACGTTAAAACCAAACCCATTAAAAATATAGCATTAAAACATCAGTTAAAACAAACATGATCCAAATCGTATTTCAGGGCCAGTCGGAGTCGTTACTATATTAATTTGTAGTCTCATATTTAACTACTCCCGTTACTGGCTGAAAGCCTTATCCCAGAGTCATATTTTCAGATTTTTTTTCCCCTGAAGGTCAGGAGGGATGGGCAGATCTAATTTCGCTGTGGAGGGAGTTCCGTAGGGAGAGGGCCACCACTGAGAAGGCCATGTCTCTTGTCCCCACCAGTCGCAAGGGAGGTGGGACTGAGAGCAAGGCCTCCCTATCTATCTTAATCTCCGAGGTGGGTCATGGAGGGACATACATTCGGATAGGTGAGCTGTCTAGACCTGCTTGAAGAAGGCAAAGCATGTTGGGGCCATCCTGATCTCTCTTGGGAGGGAGCTCAAAGTCTGGGAGCTTCCATCAAAAAGGCACTCTGCTTTGTTCCTGTGTTTGAGCGGGTGGTGGGACAGAAAGAAGGCCCTTTGTTTTCAAGAGGGAAATGGCACATCTCATTTAAAAAACAGCAACAGCAAACCTAATATGTTTCCCACCCCCACCCCTCTTCTCCACAGGGAATGACTCTCCATAAAAAAGCAGCAGAGGACAGACTTGCTAGTACAGGTTCAGGACAGTCCTTCCTAGCCAGACAGAGGCAAGCCACCAGCACAAGAAGAGCATATCCTGGCCATGTTCAGCCCGCGACAGCGAGGTAGAGGCCGACCTTGCCTTGCCTTTTGAAAGGAAGCCATCCTGGGATCAACACCGACTTCTGTTACAAGTTACAGCATTTCAGGAGACTTAGCCAGCATCCTTTCTGTCTCTTACAGTTAACTTCTCATATCAGGAAGGGTTTTTTTTAAAAAAAGAAAAGTTTTTCTATGTTTTAAATTCCCTTCGCTTTCTCTTTTTTTGGAGTCTTTCTTTTTGCCTTTTATTGTGCCAAAATGTTGGGAAACACCTGGTGAGGTGCAGAAATGGAAATCCTCCCTTCCCTTGCTATGCTTGTATGAGTTATCAATCTCTCATCTGAAATCTGAGGATGGCTAGATATCAGACTTAGAGGTCCTGTCGATGAATGAGATTGCCATCCTTTCAAAGGCTGCCATTGTATAAAGGGAATTATTCGCCTTCTCTTTCTCACTCTTCTCTTGAACTGTTTAAATTATGTAATGCGATTTGCAACAGTGATGATTGTGAAATGTATTCATTGCGAAGGTCTGGATGCTGGCCGAGGTTGCACCTATCTGATTTAGCGTGTGATCACAAATTTGCCTTAGATTGTGGTTATTCTTTGTTTTAGCTTTAATTTAGAGAGGCAGCCTAATTTTTTGTGTCCTTGTTTGCCCATCTCGCTTATCTTTCTGCTGCTGCAGGTTTAAACTGTTGGAAGCTCTGGTTCCATTTTCGGTTGGTATGGACTTAAGATGGAAAGTGGCAACCTTCCCCCCCCCCCCCCATTTGTTTGCATGGCTAGTGCTTCTTTTCTTTTTCCCATTGGATTCTAAGCAAGTAAGGATCTGGCAAGCCAACAGTCTCCGTGCTCCATAATCCTAACCCACTCCTGCTTGGAAATTTTAGGAAATGTGGGCACAGGTAATATGCCTTGTAATGTGTAGCCAATCCTACAAATGGGGAAAGTAAACATGATTAACCATGTAGATTTTTTTTTGTTTTTTTGGTTTCCCATCCCCGAGATAGCACGTTGGTTTTGGTAAAACATTTTTGATGGGTGCTGCTTATAAGTTGTTTTTCACCACCGAAGACTGTGTTTTGATAGGTCAGTAAGGAGGACTCTTACCAATTGCCTTTAAATGGTAACCAGTGCCTCCAGACAAGCTGAACTTGACATGAGAATCTGCTGTCCTTTTGTGCCAAATTGCAATCTGTGCAATTAGAGATCTTTCTCACGAAGTAAAGTTAGCCTTTCAATTTCTGATCTTGCCAAGTACTGAGCTCTAGAGAGCAAACCATTTATGGTTGAGAAGTGTGGGATTATTCGAGCTTTTTCCATACGAATTCACTGTTAACAGTAACTGGGAGGTTTTGTTGAAAAGTGTTGTATGTAGAAATATTTTATTATGTCTTAACTTTCCAGAAAAACAAATTGTATGATCATGTTGACATTTAGAAAGTATTCTTAAGAGCCTTTTAAGGGGGAAAGGATAGCAGTGATGCCTTCCACCTGGAAGCACATCTGGAATATGTTATATTTAGATATAAAGTGTTTAACATACCACTTTTTTTTGCAAACCAACACATTACATCCTATTAATTAAAGAAATCGTAACCTTGTCCTTTTTCGCCGCTACCCTTTTGATTAAAGTTATTTGGAAAGTAATGATTAAAGAAAATGCATTAACTTTGGGCCCTCTGTAAGTGTGGTTTCAGTGTTTAGTGAAGTAGGCCAGATTTCTCCCTAGTATGCAGATAAATGTTTACTTTCTGTTTCTCCCATGAAATAGCAAATTAGGAGCAGGAGAAAGAAGACTTGAAAGTGAAGTTTTGTATATATATATATACTTTAGACTTGGACCCAAATCACTATTAATGAAAAGATTTGTAGTTTTTGGGGAACTGTTTTAGTCTAAATTCCAAAAACAGAGGGAGAGAGACAGGAAAGACCAGTTAAACAGATTCAGAGAGACAATATTTTCGGAAAGAGTTAAGTCCACAAAATACCTGAGGCAGGGGGATCTGTGGCATCTTTTTCTCTCCCTGGCAGGAGAAACTTCCTCTGTTTTTTTCTTCGAAAGTTACCTCCTCCAGAGAGGGCCCTGGGAACTCACTTTCCCAATAGCAGTAGCATAGGGTGGCTGTTGAAAGTTCTTCTTGGAGCATGTGTCTCTCAGCAACTACAATTCTCAAATGTAATGGTTTAATCTTAAAATAATTCTTTAAAAAAATCAGTAGATTGGTGAATTGTTTTGAAACTTGGCAGGTCCACAGTTGTAAATGGGGTCTATAACTGAGGTAGGTTTCATGCGGATAGGCCTTAAATGCCTGAAAGCTGAGCTTTTAAAGTTTCCCATTGTAATCAATGGGTTGAATTTCTGCCAAATGAAACAGAAAACACCCCCTCCCTTTTGGGTAATTTTCTGGTAAATGAAATGAGGGGTGAGACAAAAATAGACCGGAAAATGGCATCCCTTTTAGTCTGAATACACATGCCTAATATATAGATACAATTCCAGAACTTATTGTGGAAACAGGAAACAATAACAACAAACTCTGTTGAAATTAATCAATTCCACTGGAAGTTTCCATAGAGTTGCCCTAGAGGACAAAGGCGTTTTCTAGAGAAGTACCTGGTCCTACATTGCAAGTTTATGGTGACTTCTGGAGAAAGCATACCATAGAATCACCTGAAAGATGTAGGAAATTCCTAGAAAGGACAGATTTTGCCAGGTATGGGGGTTGAGGGGTTGTACTGTACTAGCAATATTTCTCGATGGGGCATCATGTCCCTATATGCAAATCAATTCCATCAAGGAATTTGCAGCTTGAGGAGGAATAACTGCCAATCTTAAGCCTCATCTCCAAGGGTCTCCTTTCTACATATTTGATCTTGGCCAAAAGTCCTCCACCTTAAAAGCAAGTCTTCTTTCTATAAAATTGCTTTGAAGGCATTGTAAACATTTTCTGACTCCAACACAATTTCAAGTGATCAATTGGAAGAAATGTTGATTCCTCCCAAATGGGACGAGCCTACTGATAATGGGAGGATTTCACTTTTGCTTGGCTCAAACAAACAACCAAGTAGTAAAAATCAGTAGATTTGTTATGACATTTTTTGGTCCCAGCCATTTTTTTAAGCTGAGAAAAACCTGTGCATAAGGAATGGGTGAAATTTGGGGAAATTGCTTACAGCTGATTGGGTTCAAAATTGCAGAAATGCCTGCCTTGTAGGCTAGTTTTGTGTAGATAAGCAACTAAATGTGACATGAAAGTACATAAAGATTATATTTGTTTAGGGCAATACATACGGCACCCACTATTCCAAGAACTGACTGATGTAGTTGTAGAGAAAGTGTAACATTCTTAGTTTTTTCCAGTTGCATGCATTTATATGCAAATATATAAAAATATAGATGATTGCCCAGAGAAAAAATGAATATTTTTTTTGTCCTCCAGACCATTCTGCTGTTCTGACAAAACTATTTTTCACTGTTTTTGTTCTTTGCCTAAAAGAGAATTGAGAAACAACTTCGGTGTTCTGTTTTTTCCCCCCGATGCCTTCTTTTTTGTTCCTTTATTGGCTGTCTTTTCAGTGTGAAGACTTTGTCTGCTTTCCACGGCTTATTTCTGTTTATCATTATTTTGTATTTTTCACTGAGTATGTCAGCAGATAGTTTTTTTGACTTTGGTTTCTTACTTTCTTGTACCGGAAATGGCAGGGCCATCTTATTACAACATCCAGCATTGCAGGATGTCATGGTCTCACCACATAAATGTGCCATTTGTTTTTTACTTTGATGGCTTGAGAAATGAACTGTGGTTTTTAAAGATCATACAAAAGCATGAAAATTAATCATCAGGAAGAAATCCAGAAAAAGTTAGTAGCTCTTTAAGGACGTATTGAAATTAATAGGATATTAATTCTTACTAAATTAAGTGCTATTAATTTCCAAATGAAATGAGACAGAAATGAGACAGATTTTATCTGGCTTGTGGGCTAATTTTGTGGCAAAAAGAAAAAAACTTTTAAGTGGAGTGGAACCGGTTCATAAACACTTTAAAAGGAATTTCACAACTTTTTCTTCTGATAACACCATGGCTAGTAGTTTGTTCTTTTTGTCAAAAGTGTATTTTGACTAGGGATGGACAGATGAACTTTTCCACATTAAAATTCATTCTGTCTTCATGCAAAATTTGATTTTTTTTCAAAATCTGCACAGATTTTGGTATGCATTTAGAAGACAATGTGTTTTTCCAGAAAACATGCTGTGTGCACATTTACAAATGTATACATTTGTAGTAATTCTTAATGGAATAAAACATTTGTGGTTTTTTTCCTTCAACTATATGCATCCTAAGCTGGAAATCTGTGGATTTCAGTGTCAAGCTGTATTCTGATCTCTCTTTAGGCCTGATATATTTAGATTTGTTAAATTCATTTGGAAATTCAAACCCAACAATTTTTGGTTATAGGTTAAAATAGGCCAGGCAAGTGCAATGGCTACTGTTGTAAAAATAGAGAATTTCTTATTTTTGTCCCTTGCATATTGAGGAGCATATTCTCTCAGCAATACTAGATGTGTTCAATGTATCTCTTAAGTTGGATAGACTTGTCGTTTGAACAATTGTTGATTACCTGTCTTGTAATAGTTCTGTTGCAGTTTGGGCTTGGGTTTGCTGTATAGTAAACTGGTTGAATAATCTTGTACTTATGCTAAGTACATTTACTTGGTATATGTTAGGTTTTGAAGAATTATATTTCCTGAAATTTTAGTATATAACTTTAAAATCCAGTAAATATTCCAGAATATTTCTTTCCTACTTATGTTTGCCTCCCAGATGTTCTCATTTTGTTCCACTGAATAATATACTTGAAGAGGTAAATATAAATTAATATACGCAGCGCACAGGCTAGGATCCAGTTATGTACTTCTGTTAGGTCCCTCTGTTTCCACCAGAATTGGCAACCCCATCTTGACCAGTCTCTTCTCAACCCTCACAATTTGTTCTGAGCTCCCTTCCATACAGGCTCTAGATCCCAGAATATAATCCCAAATTTTCTGCTTTAAACTAGATTATATGAGTCCCCACTGCCAGATACCTTGGGATAAACAGAAAATCTGGGATGAGATCCTAGGATATAGGGCCTGTCTGGAAGGGCCCTGAGATACTGAACATATTTCTTATGGCATGGAAGACTGGTCTGGGGGATCTTGTGCATAATTACAATTGGATATTGAAATATGTTGTGCATAATTACATTTAGGTATTGGAAATACAGTCATCAAGTCATAATAATAAGGGTTGCAATCCTACATTGGTTGCAGTGGCACTAATCTCTATGTGTATGTATGTGCCTTTAAGTCATGAATCAACTTGAGGTAACCACATGATTTTTACAGGGTTTTCTACGGAAGGAGAAGTTGGAGGTGGTTTTGCTCTTGCTTTCCCCTGAAATATAGCCTGCAGCACCTGATATTTGTACGCCTTCATAATGGATCAACAGGATGCCAGCTGATCTTATTTTGCAAGATGCAGGCACACTAAATGTGTGATATTTCTGCTTGCGTTCTTTAATATGAGGCCTCTGCTGGCAGAAAGGCAGCGTTGTTTTTTTTAAAGGAAGTTTTATTAGGCTAGAGGAAAATATTCAGTCTTTTTTGATCAGGCAATCTCGAAAATAATAATTCATTTTGGTTTTTTATGGTTGTTAAGCTAGAATGGGAGCACCCCGCGGATGAGGCCATGTCTTGTACCCATGAATTGTCACATCTAGGTAGGCCAAACTGGGGGCCAGGAGATTGTGTGCCCCACCTTTTTTCTTGCAGAAAGAATTGGCAGACTGGATGGTGATGAGCACTCTGTTTCAGCCTGATTTTACATAGGAGTGTCCAGGTTTTATCTCACGAAATTCTTCAGGTCCTCTAGCCAATAGGGCCAACTTCACCGTCTATATATAAGATTCTATATATATGTCTATATATAGATTCTAGCTTGAAGCCCAACTTAAGTTGGTTTGGTCTCATACACTGATTTTCTAAAATGGACCATGTTAGTCCATGAAAGCTTTTGCCATAATAAATTTGTTCATCCTTCTATTGCCATGATAATTGCTGTGTTGAAAGGCAGTGTTACTCTTATACTGCAGCAAATGTCAGTTTGAGCTAAACCTTTTGAAAACATTACCTGGGCAGAACCTTAACTGGAGATTTTTTGTGTGTCAGGAGCGACTTGAGAAACTGCAAGTCGGTTCTGGTATGAGAGAATTAGCCATCTGCAAGGACGTTGCCCAGGAGATGCCCGGATGTTTTACTATCCTGTGGGAGGCTTCTCTCATGTCCCAGCATGGGAAGCTGGAACTGAAAGATGGGATTCAAACCACTGACCTTCAGATCAGCAGTTCAGCCAGCACAAGGGTTAACCCATTGTGCCACTGCAGCTCCTTTAACTGGAGATAAGGCCTTGAATGTAGGTAGAAAGAAGTAGCCCTTGTTAGTATTATTGTGGAAGAAGCACAACATGGAACATTGGAACGTTCTGCCTCAATGTGATTTTCTTTTGGTCTTTTTCTGCCTCTTCTAGATGAATTAAAATCATGTTGGTGTGTTAAAGGGCCAACTCTAACATGCCTGGTAGGATCCCCGCAGAGCAACCAGGCAGGAAGATTTACCATATATACTTGTGTACAAGTGAGGGGCAAAATTATGGAGATTGATGTGAACCGTGGATAAGTCCAGTGGCTTTCCATGGAGAGGGCAAAGCATCAATGCCAACTTGAGACCACTTCTGAATACTGCTACCATTTTCCCTCCTAGGCATTAAAAAAGTTCAGAAGTGGCACAATGGCTGAGAAGGTAGCGGGGGTTGGTGCGTCTTTTTGATTCTCCCAGGATGGACTAAGCTGTTGCTTTTTGTCACGCTTCTCAGCGGAGATGGTTTCTTTTTTAGTAAGAGTTAAGGCACATTACTTACATTGACTGTAGATAAATTAATTCAGTTGATTTGCTGACTAACATTTCTGGATTTATACATGCGTATATAGGGCAGTGTTTCTCAACCTGTGGGTCCCCAGATGTTTTGGCCTGCAAATCCCAAAAAAGTCCCAGTTTACCAGCTGTTAGGATTTCTGGAAGTTGAAGGCCAAAACATCTGGGGACCCACATGTTGCGAACCATTGATATAGGGTAAATTGAATGGCCCTTCGAATTATCTGGTAGAGTTATGTACAAGGTATTATGTTAGCTGGCTATTTATGAGGATTTATTAGCAAAGTTGTTTCCAACTCCTAATGCATTAATTTACATTGATTGAACCTGTTCCATTATTGTCAGGAATCTATAGCTTATAAAATTTGCTATTTTGTAGTTCAACGCTATAAACTGTTCAGACTTCTTAAATGGTTTGGTCTTGATGGTTTCCCCCTCCTTTCTTCTTTCTCCCTCCTCCTTTCTTTGCCATCTTTAAGCAGCAATGAGGACAGCTTAACCTCGCTTGATTTTAAACTTGTAGCGAGGCTGTCCTGCCTGTCACACTGTTTATCGAACAAGGGCTATTCAGTCCACTTTTTTCCCCCCTGTGGAAATATAAAGCTGTCACCACAAAATTCCTGGCCTGTTTTTCAGAGAGAGGATTTGCTGGCAAGGATGCTTATGTCTGGGTGCAACCTTGCTGCCTCTCTTTTTCCCTTCCAAAGGAATAAACCTCAGAGGCAGCAAACGAGAACATTGTATTGTCGAAGGCTTTCATGGCTGGAATCACTAGGTTCTTGTGGGTTTTTTCGGGCTATAGGGCCATGTTCTAGAGGCATTTCTCCTGACGTTTTGCCTGCATCTATGGCAAGCATCCTCAGAGGTAGTGAGGTCTGTTGGAAATAGGACAATGGGTTTATATATCTGTGGAATGGCTGGGGTGGGGCAAAGAGCTCTTCTCTGCTAGAGGTAGGTGTGAATGTTTCAGCTGACCACCTGAAACGAGAACATGTTCACAAAATCTAGGAAAAGGTGTTGGGTGGATTGTGAAGCGCCTGTAGCACTTAATGTTAACTTTTCTTGCCACTGCTATTCCGCTTCACATGCAATTCTTTCTATCAACAGTATTAACATGCAAGCTTTGCAACAGCTCTAGTTTGTTAAACTAGAACAATTTAAACTTAACATGTGTTTTATTAATGCACCTTTGTTTACTGCTATGATTTAAAAGTGCACTAAGGGAGCCATGTTGTCCAATGCTATATATATATATATGTAAGTGTATGTATGTATGTTTGTATTTATCCTTTTCTTTTTAATTTCAGCAAAGCCAAGAAAGGGTTTTCTCTTGGAGGAAACCAATAGGGAGCAGTGCCTGACCCCTGCTGCTTTTTTTAATTTAAAACTCCAAGCCTTGACGCCTATGCAATATTTTATTTATTAATGTTGCATAATGTCTTAATGTGTATGATTTCCTTCTTTGCATTTTCCCCATCTCTTCTAAGAGACTTGTGCATTACCCTTAGCGGTTTCTTTCCCCACCTCTGTATATCTGTACAAGCAGCTCTAAAAAGGAACTTGAATGGAGATCACTAATACAAAAGGAGCATTCTTCCTTGACATCAGTGTTATCCCCGATACCATCTTAGTCGATTACTATTTGAGTTACCTGCGTTTATCTCGAGTTCCCTCTTCTTCATCCCTGTTAACTTCCTTTCAGATTGCACTAATGTGTCTTTCTTTACTTTATGAAATAGCGCTATTCTTCATGTACAATATGTTGACAGTATAACTTGGAATGCTTTGTGCTGCCTTTTAAAACGATTCTTGGCAAGGGGTTGGACTGGATGGCCCATGAGGTCTCTTCCAACTCTATTATTCTATGATTTAAAGCTGCTCTTTTTCATTTATGCTCTTTATGTATCTGCTTGTGTTGCCGTAGGTTCCGTTTTGTGTCGAGGCAGATGTAGGAAATGTGGCAGTATGATAGACAACCTGAGGGAATATTGTTTTGTGAACGTGTTTGTGTCATAACTGTTACGTTTTCCATCCCACAGAGTTTGGGAAGGAGCCTTTTAAAGCATTCTGGACAGTGCTAGTTTTATGAGAGGACTGCATTGAGGGAGAGCTGGAAAGTAGGCCAGGCAATCTGTCCCATTCCCTTATCTCCTTCATTGCAATAAGTGGAGCAGAGTCTGGATTTCCCTTGGAAGTTCTTGCTTCTACCTCTAAGCCATAAGATTCGTATTAGGGCTGGGGAATCTTTGGCCTCCCAGCTATTGAACTAGACGAACAGTTCCTGCAAGCCAAGTCAATAGTGAGAAGTACTTGGAGTTGTAGATTTCCAAGATCTGGAGGGCCCCAGGTTCAAATGCTCAGTTTAAGATGAAGAAACTGGAACTAAGCACTGATGTATGCCCAGATGAAGCCATTCATTTTTGTTGTGAGCATACGGTGTGATGAAATTCAGAATAGATTACTTGGGTCATGGCCTCCTTCCTACATAATCAATTCTCATCCAGGTCTTTCGTAGCTCTGAGCAAATTGCTCCCTGACAAGCAGAGCAAAATGTTGCAGGTCTTCTCCCCTGTCCATGCGCCTCGCTCAACTGCAGGTGTATGGAGGAAAGGAGCCAAGGGCCGAGCTGCTTTTGTTCTGAGTGCTCAGGTTGAGCCAGGGACAAATGGGCTTCATTATTGCTACCTAGACTGTAGGGATACCTTGCAGACGAAGATGTTTACTTTGGGGAGAGGTTGCTAGTGGAATCACTGGTTGGTTGCTGGCTCAGTTAGTTTGGCAAATTTAGGCGACCGCGCTTGGCTGAACCTGGTAGTCGAAAAAGGTTTTGTCTTCTGAGTTTGACATTCAGTATTGAAGCTCCTTAGCTGGGCTGTTACGTACCAGATACTCACAATGGAAGGGGAGGGGGTGTCTGCTGCCTTCATTATTTAGCCTACCTCCAACTATGTATTTGAAGAAAACACCTTTGCCTCCCCTGCATAGTCATATCTGTTAGATGTTGGCAAGGCATTGCCTTGTAGCTGTCCTGGAGGCTTTTGTTGTGTGTGTCTGCGTGTTTGCCTGTGTGTTTGGAGCACACGTGGCCTGATGTTCAAGTTGGCCTGAGGTTGGGTACTTTTAGGATCTGCCTGCCAAAGCACCGTAGACCACTAGGTGGAGTAGAGGAATGTGAGATTTGGGGCTTACAACTTTCAGTAGGCGTTGCTGGCCGACTTTTGAGAGTGTAGGTTTTGTTTTTAGCATCACAGTCGTGGTGCTGTTGCGATATTCTGAGATGCTAAGCATGTTTTCAAGCATATCAATTAACTGTGTTTATGTAGCATTCAGTTCCCTCCCCTTCATTTTGCAATAGCAACTTGTTTGACTGTCCTAAACTAGGTGTTGATTGGTTACCAAAATGACTGTTTGTGAAATTGCCAGTGGTATTTTTTTTTCTGTAAGAGAACTTCTGGAGTACCAAATATTAACCCTCACTTCTTGCATATGATTTCTTACCATATCATCATGGTAGTGGTTTTAATACTTATTCATGTGTGTATATATACACACAAAGAAAGTAATAACGGTTTTAAGTTCAGACATTTTGTTTTTCCCGTTTAAAAGACAATGCTTCCAAGGCTACAAAACTAGTGTACAGTTGTTAAACAAGTTGTAAATAAAGGCTTATATAAAATTGGTGTTGTTTCCTTATTACACAGTTGGCACTTGTTCCTCCTAGCCTTCTCAAATGGTTGGAGTGGCTCTCCCATTTTTCTTCACAACGGCCCTGAGAAGCAGTCTGAAAAATAGCAACTTGCCCAGGGCCAAAGACTCTCCTGATCTCCATGGAACAAGCACAACCTTTTCCATAATACGTATTTCTAACCTGAACATTTTTTGGTGTTCACATAACATCAGAAATCAAGGAGCACCTTTAGAACCATATTTGTAATAGGAAGTTGTGAGAATCGCTTGCCCTGCAGCATTTCTAATTTTGCATTAGTTACATGAATCTAGGAGAATCAAATTGTAAATCCATTGTTAGCTTCCCTACCTTGGACATCTAAATGATTTATTCACACTGTTAATACACCATTTGATATTCGTCTTTATAGTCAAATGTGGAAAGCATCTATACATCAGAAACTGCACATGCCATCTTTTTTGCCCATCTCGAGCAAAAAGAGAAAATACAATAACATATGAGCTATTGTTGATGTATGCTTACTCCTAAGTAAATATCCAGTGGCGCAGTGGGTTAAACTGCTAAACTGCTGAACTTGCTAACCTAAAGGTTGCAGGTTCAAATCCAGGGAGCGGCATGAGCTCCTGCTGTTAGCCACAGCTTCTACCAACCTAGCAGTTCGACATGTCAATGGGAGTAGATAACTAGGTACCGCTCCGGCAGGAAGGTAACAGCGCTCCATGCAGTCATGCCAGTCACATGACCAGCCACATGGAGGTGTCTATGGACAATGCTGGCTCTTTGGCTTAGAAATTGAGATGAGCCCCAACCCCCAGAGTCGGACACGACTGAACTTAATGTTAGAAAACCTTTACCTTTACCTAAAAATCCTAATATCCATTTTTCTCTCTATCTTATGCCCCAACTAGATCCCTCCATTACAAACTCTTTATTGGAGGCAGTGGTTCTTTACATATCGAACAAAGTGTAGCATCACAGGCTTCCTAATTCTATCTTGCATTCCTTCCTCATTGAATTAGTTCCTAATTGGAAAGTACCTTTTACATTCTGTATGCACTTGCTTGGAAAAAAGCATGGAAATCTTATCAGTTTGAAGCTTGCTGCAATCACGATGTAGTATTCATGTAATGCGCAAGAATTTTGCAAAATCCACCATTCCTTTTTTGGATGACAAGTAACTTTTGTCCATACAACTTTGTATAGAAAAAGTCAATAGAAAACTTCCCAGCAGTTCCGCAACTGCCAGGCCAAGCTGAACAACGCGCTGTGCAGTTTACATTCTGTCAGTTAATAACTTGAGGTAATTCTTCAAATGCATCAAATCATGTTCATAATACTTTACTAAGTATTTGGACTGCTCAAAACCAGGTGTTGAAGGGAGGGTTTAATGGTATGGATAGTTGAATCCAAAATAGTAACAGCCAACAATGTGATGCGGCAGCTAAAAAAGCCAATGGGATTTTGGCCTGCGTAAATAGGGGTCTAGTGTCTAGATCCAGAGAAGTCATGCTCCCCCTCTATTCTGCCTTGGCAGACCACACCTGGAATACTTTGTCCAATTCTGGACAGCACAATTGAAGAGAGATATTGACAAGCTGGAATGTGTCCAGAGGGCAACTGAAATATTAAGGGCCTGGATAACAAGCCCTATGAGGAGCTGCTTAGAGAGCTTGGAATGTTTAGCCTGAGAGGAGACATGATGGCCAGTATAAAGATGTGAGGGCAAATCTTAAGGAGGGAGCAAGCTTGTTTTCTGCTGCCCTGGAGACTAGGACACGGAAGAATGGCTTCAAACTACAGGAAAGGAGATTCCACCTGAACATTAGGAAGAACTTTCTGTGAGAGCACTGGAACTCTCTGTGCCGGAGTGTGGTGGAGGCTCTTTCTTTGGAAGCTTTTAATCAGAGGCTGGATGGCCATCTCTTGGGGGTGCTCTGAATGCAATTTTCCTGCTTCTTGGCAGGGGGTTGGACTGGATGGCCCATGAGTTCTCTTCCAACTCAGATTCTATGATGGCTATGTGACTACTAAGCTTTTAAAAATGTATGTTGGTCAAGTTTCCAAAAGGTATTGCCATGAAGATAAAATTGGCTATCTCCAGGGCCCAAGTCTGTATTAAGTCTGCTCAATGTTAACTAAAGCTATATTAATTACATAAATGGTTTAAAATAACTAGGTCCCATGCCCAGATTAAAGGAGCAATAAGTTGAGACAGAGATGGGCTGTACATCTAAAACCTAGGAACAGTACGTATGTTTTTCCTTCTGCCAAGTCAAAGATTATAGCAGTGCAAAAGTAAGTTAGCAAACACTTGTGTTGATGCAATTGACCTAAATCATCCCCAAATTGTTGCCAATTTTAAAACAGTATTCATATTTTACCAGCTAGCACTGTGTTGTGTGTAACTTCAAGTTGCCTAACTTCTTAGGCCATACACAGAAGTGGTTTTGCCAGCTCCTATAGAACTAGTACTTGTTTCCAGTCTCCCATTCAAATACTAACCAGGGCTGCTCCTTCATAGTTTACCGCATTGGATCTTGGATGCCTTTACATTGTTCAGACTATCCCTTTCCATTCTAAAATTTCCCATTCCTAATTAAACATAAAATGTGAAATGAGTGGTAAATTATAGGAAGCCAGCATGGTTTGGGTGTTGGACTAGGACACAAGGGTTCAAATCCCCACTTAGCCATGGAAGCCCACTGGATGACTTTGAGTCTATCCCACTCAGAGGAAGACAAGGACAGACCTTCCTCTAAAGACATTCTACCAAAAAGTCACCAGGTCACAACTGACTTCAGGATGTGCAACATTTAAATTACAATGCATTGTGGTAGGGAACATGAGTCACAATTATTTCACAAACAGAAATTGCAAAAGTGTTTGAGCCTAAATCCTCAAAATTGCATATACTAGTAATTCCACTAACAGCACTTTAGTAATTTTTCTGGAAGCCCCACTCTGTGTAAGACAGCTTGTAACTGTTGTCAATACAAAAATATAACATTGGCCAGGCTATCTGTTTATTACTTAACAATAAAATTTAGGCATCATGTCAGTAAGAAGCAATCTATATGCTTACCAAAGGCAGTACCCAGAGAATCCCTAAATCCAGTTTTCTGTGTTAGCCAGTGTTGTCTAAATGCACCAGAAAATTTCTCTGGTTTGTGGTTTACAGTACCACAGCATACAATCCTGGATTATTCTCACCGTGTGGTATAATTATTTCTTGCCCATTGTTCCTTGCTACCAAGCACATCCATATACTCAGCTGAAAATGGCACATGGGTTGTTGCAAAAAGATGCACTGGGGAAGTAAATTTGCTGGCAGACTTTTCTCAAGAGTCAATGTAAATAGGTCTGAGCAGCACCTGATACTAGCCTGCAATTTAGAGCATTCTTCAGCATAAGATACTGGTTCAGCCTCCACATTCCCCTTGAACAATCTGTTTATCATCCCCTTTTGAGGCCAGTTGGGTAGTAACCATAGCCTAGGGACTATTAACATCTCATCTTTGAAACTCTCTGCCTTGGGAAGTCACTGATTACTTGTTTACGTTTTTTTCCCAACAGATGAATCCAATTATAGTCTGTTATTGGGATGGATGATCTGTTATTATTACACCTTAATCACAGTGCCTTATGCCATTTCACCATTATGGGGTTTTCTGCTTATTAACGTATTTGTAAATCTTGTGCACTAGTTGTTAATGAAGAATACCTCCCACCACCAATAATGACATCAAACTCTTTAGGGAAGGGGTTTCAAGGATAGCAGCCAGTGATTCCACAGCATCATAGTAGTGGTACAGGTGAAACATACATCTTACCCACTTTGTGCTGGTCATGGACCGTAATAAAGTTTTGTTGTTGTACATCTTACCCTCTTGCCTTATTCCTTTTTTCTCAAGCGCCATGCAGGTCTCATTTCCCCAGGCGGAGAATAGAAGTACATTTTAAAGTAATGTGAAATGGGTCCTGGATAGCTGCAGTGTAAACTTCATTACAACCTTGCAGGTATTCATTTCAGCAACCAATTGGTCCGGAGAACACACCACCAAAAAAGAAGAATCAGGTGAACAACAGTCTTCAAAATGCTTTATTGAACTGTGTGTCTTATTGTAATGTGCAGGTGTGTTTGAAAAGACTACAGTTTGAAAACTGGTTTTGAAAATCCTCAACAATTAAAAAAAAATCCCTACTAGGATTTAACTCCCAAAGTAACCAGAGGGTTGGTGTAGAATACCCCCTTCAAACATTCTGTTGCAGAGACTAAAAGGAAAAAAAAGAGAAACTAGTATTGTACTTTATATAGAAATAAATGGAGTCAAATTAAAAATTGCAGGTGGGTTTTTAAGCCATTTTAGATTAGCATCCATGTCAAAGTTCTTTTAAAACCCCACCCTGCTGTTCCACGTATGACATTTTATTCTAAGATGCTTGTAATGTGGCAGAAGTGGAAGGGGAACAGAGGGAAAAGGGGTGAAGAGAGTGAGAGCCAGAGCGAAACATGATTATGGTCTAAAGCCTAGTTTAGATTGAATCAGAAGCTGTGTGCAATTTTGTCTTTATAGTCTAAATTTACATTCCCTTCCCTGCCACCCAGACCCCCCTCCCCCCAAAAAACCAAAACCCCTCCTGTCCCTGCCTTGGGGCTATTATGAAAGTCTATGCACAAAAACACTGTACATTTTTATACATACAGGATTAATAGTATAGGCATGTAGGTGGCATGATTCAATTAAAAGGCTTTTTTACTTTTTTATGCCAGAAAAAAAAATCAAGAAGAAATAATAAATAAAAAAGGTGCTAGAGTTATCATTAAGAATGCAGTTGTAATATACTGACAAGTTTGGGAAGTCACCTTCTCAAGCTCTCCTGATACTGACAAGTCTCTGCAAACTAGGAAGCAAGTACATAAATAACTCAAAACATATGATTGAGACGGTGAATGTTTTAAAACTAAGACAACATAATCCAGATTAACTTTTGTTTTCTTTTAAGACAGTGAATAAATGAATCATCTACACCTGAATAAAACATGTTTTAACAGTTTGAAAATGTTTTTTTTAAACAACCACAAAAAGAAAAAATCTTTAAACAAAGTTGAACAAGTATATTTTGATTATAGGGCACACAAAAGCCCCTTTGCCAGAAGGTTTTGGCAGTGGCCTTACTTTTGTGTCTCCTAGAGATACATAAAAAGCAGGCTGAAACTCTTATGTGGATGTGTGATGGTTAAAGAGAGCAACATAAGGGTCACACCGAGCAAAACACCACACCCTGGAAACGACAAGCCGTCCCACTGCAGAGATTTTGCATGATGTGCAAACCGCACATACAAAAAGGTGGTTCAGACAGACATCATTATTCAAAAGCTACTTGATGGCCACACGCTGCTAAGTGAGGACTAACTTCTTTGTCTTGTAACCTTTGAATAATTGGAAAGCTTTTTTGGGGGGAAGAGGGAGTTGTTTATAGTTTTATCCTTGTATTTAAATTATTTTAAATGACAAGGTCACTAAAACTCATGCACGCTGCAAAAAACCTCATGCAGTAAAGGTAAACCATCCAAGCAGTTTTTATTCATTAATATTCATAAATACACACAGCAGCTTCATTAGAGATTTCATTTTTTTCCTCTTCAGTTTGAATGTGGAGTATTAGGAGAGCCTTTTGCATGTCAAAAGTACAGGGCACAGAGGAGTCCCCTCTGCACTGAAACCTACATTTACCTGCTAGAAGTAAAAATTATTTTAAGTGGAAATGATTATCATATATATCTTTTTTCTCTCTCTTCCTTTGAATGTACACAATGTAACAAGAGTGACAGACCTGAAATTACAATCACCAAAACAAACCCAAGATAGTTGTTGTCCACTTTCATTGGCAAATACAGCACAGAGGACATTGTCTGCGAAGTGGGATGTCATCAAAGAGGAGGTGGAGGAGGCTCGTTTCCTTTATTACTCTCTTTTAAATTTAGATTTTCTAAAGCAACATCTAAAGGCATAATATCTACACAGCCCATAGCACCAAAATCAGCAACCTCCCCGCGCTCGTCCTCATCAGAGGAGGAGCTTTCTTCCCGCATCAAAGTGGACAGGAGAAGCTCTTGAACAAACAGGCTGCGGTCGGCCCGCTCACTCTCCATTGACTGACGCTCGACTTCAGACATCTTGGGATCGTTCAACCTGCACAAGGAGGGAAGGCGGAAGAGAATGTAGCTAACATTCACAAAAGGAAAAAAAGACACTGTCCAAACCAAAACCAAACTGCAGGCAGCATCTGCAGGAGGCATCATTGCATGAGAAATTTGTGTGTGTGTGGGGGGGGGGGGCGGGGTGTGTGTGTGTGTCATACTGCTAATTTTTTTTTGCATTTGTTCCCTACTCCTGTAACACGTGAAAACATTTTAAAAGTTACCAAAACCCAATATCCTATTCCCGTGTCTGAAATTCATATGATTATAAGTTGGAAAGGTTCCAATGACAGGTAAAAATAACTACTTGTCTATGACTACAGTCCTCAGGTTATGGACAAGACAGGATCTGTAGGTTCGTTTTTAAGTTGAATTTGTATGTAAGTAGAATTTGTATTAAGTGTAACTCTTGCCACACACACAATAAGTGTGTGTGTGTGTGTGTGTATCTATCTCTTTGGATAGCAAAGGGGGAAGGGCTAACATCCCTGTGGTGTTTATTTTGCTGTCTGTGCTCCTGTTCAGAAGATTTCACCTCAGTTTCTGTCCCTATGACAACTGGATTTTGAAAATTGTGGATTGTTGTGGAAATAAGGATTGCTGAAAAAGCTTCAGTGGAGACACCTTTTCTTCAAACTAAATCTTTCAGGAGTGAATTTCCTTTCCTAGAGGTAGATTTTTTTCTCACTTCCTGTTGTCTCACCCCCATTCTTAACTGTAAGTCGGATGTCTGTAAGTCGGGGAAAGCCTATATACAAAATTTGGAGCCACTACTATTGAGCTCAGCTGTCCGAATGCTTCTTCCATGCTACCCAATCAAAACCATTTCAAATAACTGCTATAAAATTTGCAGTTTGCTAAGAAAGATACGTCTGCAAATGTGTGTACTGATGGGAACGATAACAGGCCTGAGATTACACTATCTAAATGCAATGCCTCCAGAAAAAGGGCTTCAGTAGACAAGATCAAGACCGATTTCTCTGGGAGCCACCACTGAGCTAAATTAAAGCTATTGTTTTGATTCGAGTGAAGACTATCCTATATTAGTTCCAAATATTTTAATGAGAGACATTTTGACCTTTAAAAATGTAAGTTTTTGGAATAAAAGTGCTAAAGTGATACATTATATTTGTGGCACCTTAAAGGCTTACTTATTATGGCACACGTTTTTATATTCCAACATCCATTCCAACATAACATGAGCACAAGCTTAGAAATATAATTGTAATCAGTGGGATCAAATGGAAATGTAATGCAAAAGGAATTGTTTGAGCTTGTTAAGGCTGGCCTGAAAGTTGCTATTTTTCAGGAAATGAATTAGAAATGGAGATACTACTCTCAACAACTATCGTAGATTTGCTAAATTCATTTACTCTTTTATTGGGACAGGAAAACACTACCACAATTCAATCCCATATTTAAAAAGATCAAACTTCTCAATAAGCTCTGTTTCAGATGTTCACACCAGAGTCTGGAGATTTTTTTCTCTCTAAAACAAGAGTAACCTTTGTATGAGCAGAATAATGTCTTGTAACGCCACAACTATAGACAAAAATACGGAAGGGCACTGCAAGAGGCAGGAGATTAGGATGCAAGAGGCTGGACTAGGATTCTGGGATACCAAGACAAGACACAATTTCTCTGCATAAGAGGGTAAGAGGAAGGCAATGACAAAGATTTTCTAAATAAATCTTGTTAAGAAAGCCTCTTGACAGATTTACAGGTTAAGATTAACATAAATCGGAAACTACAGAAAAGCCCACAGCAACATCCACTGACATCAGGTAAATCAACCACATATCACTTTTCAACAAGTCTCTTCTACGCATGGCTAAGTTTGGCTCACTTTACAGGAAATTTGGGGTTGCAAAATCCTTCATGATTTAACATGATTAAGGTTCAGTGACATTTTCAGTATATGAATTAAAGCATTGGGAAGGTGTCAGAAAGGAGGGCAGGGAGAAGTTTTATACTGTATATGCAAACTCTTTATTAGTTTAACTCAAGCATGGGCAAACTTCAGCCCTCCAGGACTTCAATTCCCAGAAATCCCAGCTAGTTTACAGATTTTTACGAACTGTGGAAGTTAAAGTCCAAAACACCTGGAGGGCCAAAATTTGTCCATGCCTAGTTTAACTTGTCATTTCCTAGAGATTCTGTTAAACACACTTCTTTTAAAATCCATTATTCAACTGCAAAAGTGATAGAGAAATGTATCTGAAGGATTTAATTTCCAGCGATAAAACCAAATATAGGTTAACTACACACCACTCTCAGCCCATTCAGTGTTCTTGAAAACATTAAACGCCTTTGGACTGCTCAGTTAATTAGTGGATTTATCCATGGGAACAAAACATAGTGTACATTTAACCTCTGGTTCACCTCTAACTTGGGAACAAACTGCAAAATAAAATTGCATATCATAGCTCCATTATCACCTCTGACAAAGGGAAATGAAACACCAGTTGTAAAAAGCAGCGTGCTATCAGAAAATGCAGACTGCAAATGCCATCATAAGTGCCTTAAGTGAAAAAAGAGCTGAATGCATGAAGAGGGACCGAACCTTTAGAATGAGTTACCTTGTAAGGAGGAACTGAGAGTTTTGGATAGCTTGCTGACTGTTTTCTGCATTAGACGTGTTGGTTGTTGCTGTCGATTGTGTAATAGTGGTGGTGACGCTGCTAGTGTTGGTGCGCCTTGTCGCGTTACGTGCCGTCTCCAGTTGTTGCCGTGCCGCCTGTGCATGCTGCCGTTCTAGTTGCAGCTGCATCTGCAACTGCTGTAACTGAGAAGCAGAAGGGCCAGAGGAATTGAGCTGTCCCCCTGCAGAACGCCTCACGCCAGACAACTGAGATAAAAGCTCTGCCAACAGGGAAAAAAAGAGAAAGAAACAGGAATTACATTCAAATCCAGAATCACAAACTCACTGCACAAATAAACTTACTTTTCATTACCATAATTAATACATTCCTCCCAGAATTTTCATTTTACTAGCATTTCATACAACAGACACAAAAGCTCTGACAATGCCCGTCATCAATGTGGGTGAAACATTAGGAGAGAACGCTTCTGGAAAATGGCCATAAAGCCCGGAAAACTCACAGCAACCCAAACACAATACTGCTTCAGGGGCCCCATGGCATTTTAGCTTAACATATTGTGAAATTGTAACACTGACTTGTGTGTAAGAAAGGAATAATGGAACTTTTTGAAGTACTCTATTTCCTATTCAATCAACCCAAATAAATCACCACTGTAACAGATTATATATAGAGGGGGGGGGGGAGGGGGGAGTTTCAAAATGATGAACCCGATTCCAAAGCAGTATATTTCACAGTGGCAACGTGTTACAATTATACAAAAAAGTTACAAACAGTTTAACTGATTGTGAAGTTATCAATTCTTACAGACGATTTTGAGCCTGAAACAAATGAGGGAATATCTCATTAGGCCTTATGTTGTGGGGTTGCCGTCAAGCAAATGACTGATGCTAGGGGTAGTTTGTGCGCTAGGAGAGGCACCTATTAGTAATCCTTTGAAACTCGATGCCTCGCCCTTTCAAGTGGCAAGAGTGGCAATTCGTGGCTGCAGAACTATAGCAATTTCTAAAAGAAATGTGTTAAAGGTAATAAAGATAAAGAATATGGAGACCACCAGCTGTCCATGGACAGCAACTCCCATCAGCCCTAGGCAGTGCAGCCAATGGTAGGGCAGAAAGGAGATGCAATTCTACATAATTTGTGGGTCATATGTTTCCCATCCCTCTTCTGGAAGAAAGATAACATTAACTAAAACACATTCCTAGTTTTAGCAATGCATTTTGCAGGATTCACAAAGAAAGAGGAGGACATAAATATTCATAAATCTTACCAGCTATAGGATCCATGGCTTCCCTATTGCTTGGAGAATATGAACTCTGCGAAGATGAAAACCCACCAGTGGAACTGCTAGTAAAGTGCATGTTTGATCTACGTGCGCGAGGGCCACCCAGACCTCGGCCTGGGTGAAACATTCTACGTACATGCCGAACACCGCTGGATTCATCCTAACCAAGACGTTAAGGGAAAAACCTGAACATCAAAAGTGAAAGTATTGCAAACCAAAACAACTGTATATGTGGAACTGGTCTTTTCGTGTATTTTAGGTCTGCTTTACGCCCTGTAATGCTAACGTTTTAAAAATGAAGCCAAGAAATGTTATTACTTTTGCTTCCAATCCGTTTGTATTTTAAGGATACTTGGGGGTTCAATAATCTAATCATTATAAAGTACACTTCTTGCGAGAGGACCACATGTATCAAATGCAAATTAAAATTTGAATTCACTCTTTTGCTACATGGAGCTGCTCTTCTATATGTCCTGTAATGGAGTTCAAGCAGAACCCCATTAACAAGCAGGAGGCATCAAATAATTGCAAATATTGCTAAAACTGATTTTTTTCATTCAAAAGCTCCAGTGACAACTCTGTAATATTAGCCCACAACAAAGTATAATGTGGCAGACAGAAAGAGCACAATAACATACATTCAATAGAATGCATTAATAATAATAATAATAATAATAATAATAATAATAATACTTTATTTATACCCTGCCACCATCTACCAAAGGGACTTGGGCGGCTTACAAAATAGCACATGATAGTGTCATACAATACATAAAATACGTTAAATCAACATATAAAATAAAAAAACACATAACTATAAAACAGATTTACAAAATACAGAAATTTATTCCTGTGAATATTTTCCGATTACAATTATTCCCACTATGTGAGGTGAGGTTTATTATTTAGAGACTGAATGAATTTCCATTTTTCTTTAAAGAAAAAGAAAATAAGCTCTACTACTTTATGCCAGCTGTAATTAGAGCAGTTAATATTGTGTGTTCAACTGCAGATACTGTGGCCTATATAGCAATTTAAACAAAACACCTGCTTCAGAATCAATATATATGGCTGTTAAGAATATAAGACAACCACTATGCTTAAGAAAGGATATTAAATCTCTAGGAGCTCTATGTTCCAGTGTAAGATGAGCTGCAAAGTCATCTGTAACATGATTGGGATCTCCACCAGGTAATGCTGCACATATTGGACAAATCTGAAATGATAAAAGATAGAAAACCTCCTTGAGCAAAATTCTTCAATACCAACACCTGACCACTGGGAATGAACACATCTGAGAACACAAAATACTTTTTGCAGCCAGGAATCAAGACAGCCTCCTTCAGTTTCATCTTCTAGTTCACGATCAGGATACTGGGAAGTCTTTTAATTAATGTAGGGAAGGCATGCCCAAATCCCACATTCATTCATCAGAACCTTCCACTTGCAATAGTACTTTATTTCTCCCAACTACCCAGATACTGTGGGGAAGTCACTGCAATTTGAAAAAACTAGCACTGCCTTTAATATATTTGTATTTTACCCAGATATGTTTTATAATTGTACTGTAAGTTTTTTATTTGCATTACTTTGTCCTTTCACTGTATGTGCACATGTGCATGTTTTAAATTTGCTTGTTTTTGGCAGGGGAGGCTATGTTGTTTTACTTATATGGTGAACATGGAAGATAAGTAATCTACCATGAGTATTCCATTATCTAGTCTTGTTATATGTCAGGGGCACCTTTTTAAAGGTCTAGATAGAACGATAAAGGCATTTCACTCCTTATTAGAGCCGTCTTTTTGGTTTCTAGGTTCACAAAAATCTACTCTAAAGAGAAGGCATTGAATCCAAGAGTGTTCATCTGCTAGCAAAAAAAGAAAATGTGAGAAAAAGATTTCGCTTCTCCTGGAAGATCTGGAAGATGAGAAGAACCCCAGGGAAGTTTCTGGAGGGGGCAGAAAGGAAAAGGAGAATCCCTACTACACAAGTACACTACATTACGTGGAACCCTGAGACAGAGAAGATCAACCCAGTTAACTGGGACAACTCCTTCTAAATATATCTTCTGATGTCAGAGGAAACACATAGACTCATTTTCTATTCTCCTTCAGGTAAGCAAAGAAACATGAATCCTTCAGGTGGGAAGGCCTTCGTTTTTGGGAGCAAAACATGTCAGCTGCTTCTTCCTTCCAGGAACATGTGAAAAGGGAAGCAAATGCCTTACACTTTCTACTGTTATTGGGCTAGCAAGCACAGAAGGCATTGGGTGGCCACTAATCTAAAATGAGAAGATCTGATTCATACTTCACTTTCATTATTTACTTATCTTCCCTTTGCATTCTTTACCACAGGTACATGAAAAACATATGTCTCTGCTGTGAAAGATACTGGGGTTTATTACCTGTTAACAAGAAACTATACAACCCTGAACCTTTTGCAGAGAAATAAACCTGCTCAATACATTTGAAGTTATTAATAAGTACTGCATATTTTTTCCATGCAGAAAAGCCCCTCTTTTGAGTCTAAACCAGTCTGAAAACACTGGTGCTAAAATATGTATAAGATGTATTACAACATATCTGGTGGGCAATAGGAGGCTGTCCAAGACTATCATTCAGAGCGACACTTCAACTTTAGTTGAAACAGAGGCTTATAGCAAAAGAATAACCTTTCTATGAAATGTTGGAATATTTGGTGTTTCTACAGTGCCCTAATCTCAACTTTGAGGGGGAGCCAAGACAGTATTGCTTTGAAGTACTGAATTTTAAGTATTGCTGCTACTTTCACCTGAACAATTATAAATATCCCATTTGATTCATCAACACATCCTTGCAAAAAGATAGGCAAATAATTGGGGAATTTAAAAAGTCAAAACACAATGGAAAGGCTTCTGGGACACAAATAGCAGAGTCCTTTATTAATAAAATGTTCTCTTTCCCATTCAGTGATGAAGATACTCTCCCCTAAGCAGTATCAAAATCACGCAAGCCCAATGGAAATATAAACTGTACTACAATTTATGGCTTGAATAACTACTTCACACACACACACACACACACACATCTACTTTTATAATACAACCTGGTGCCTTTCCAATGTTAGACTACAACCTCCCTCATTCTCAGTTAGCATAGATATTAATGAAATACATCTATCCTGTCGTATACAAATCCCAGACCAGATTTCTCCTTGCCATGCAAATAAGATCTCATTTATGGCTATACCCATCAGGTTTTTAATTGTACATGTGAAAGACTGAATCTTATGAAACTCTGGATGTCTGTGTTAAAAATGACATGCCAATGCAAATGAGTGCAAGATCTCATATTTATATAAAACTAGTTTGGATCATCTCCAGGAAATTGGCTTCAAGAAACTTATTACATCACTGTCTCCAAAAAAAGGGGAGGAGGCAGGACGGCATATGAATATTATATACAAGGTGAAATTTCACTTCCAGGCAGCTTCCATTTCCATTTTCACAGTAACAGTCCAGCCTCACCAAGAGAAAAAAGAGGAAGTCACCAAATGGAAAGATACAAGAAAGGGGATTGGATTTAAACAAGAACAGGGTATACGGGATTTGCTTTCTAAATGCCTTTGCCAAATCTTGGAGGCCTACAAATAGTTTGCAGGCCAAAGTCTTGAGTAGGACTAAACAAAGATATGGCTATCTAATGCCTCTCAAAAGTATGTAGAAAGGAGGGTTTGCTACTAGATCACTAAGGATCACTAATGCAAGAACAATACTATAGAAAACAGAATATTTGGGTAAGCACAACTACAAAAGACAGCAATACAAACTTGCAAACTATTTAACTTCCATGACACTGTACTGCCATCCAGTGGAGTTAACCAGAACTATATCACTATTGATCAGTGGGACTGCAAAGTTTAAATTGCAAATTAGTCAAATAAAATGTTAACTGAGTAATCAGGAAGAACAAATGCTAACCTATGCAGGGTTCCAATTAAGAACACAAACATATGTGTGCTTTAGGCCATTTTCGTTCTGACACTCCTTTATTATAATTATACACATGTACATACATTGTTAATTAAATAAAAGATAAAAACATATTCTACAAATCTGAAGCGCACATTCAAAAGATTTGCAATTACAAATGTCAATAAAACTTGTAGTGACACTTTAAAGATCAGCAAGTTTCATTTAGCATAATGTTTTATAAACTACAGCTCACTTTTTCAAGCCTTTAAAGAGACTTTGCTGAATCAAACTAACTTGGCCACAACTATGGAATAAATTCCAATGTGTAAGAGAGATTGTGTTAAGAATTCACTATAAAAGACATGCTTCCCATTTCTTAACTATTAGGTATGCACAGTACATGTTTACATGATTACAGTTGCCATTTAAAGCAAATGTGGGCAACTTGCAGCTAATGACAGTTGCAGTTGAACATCATATGAATTATACTATTTTAACTTGCTGCTAACATGCTTATAATCAAAATTACCTATCCTATGGCCAACTGAGACTGACAGGGGTCCATAGTAAGCTAGCAGATAGTAGTACCACAACACTGTATTCCAATGTTCTTTTCCTTTTTGTCATCTTATCACGATTGTAAAACTTATTATTTATTAAATACCATTTTGTATCAATTTATTTCATATCATTTTTTAAACATTCCACAGCAGTTTACAATGAAAGACTACCAGATAGATTTTACCAGAATGTTTAATATGTATATTTTTAGGAACGTGATAACACCTAAAGCAGGGAACAACTGTGTTCCAGGTGTTTTTGCAATATAACTCTTATCAGCTGTAGCCATCACAGCCAGCAGTGAGGTAAAATGGGAGGTGGTGGCCACTAATGCCTATTCCTGTTCTTAAATATCTTATACATTTCTTTGATTTTTTTATCTATATGGAAATAGAAGTCATTCAAAGTAAATAATATACATTTCTCCTTATTGTACATGTCCGAAAGCATCTCCCTTTATGAGCCAGCTAGAACACTAAGATCTGCCAGGGAGGTCCTGTTCTCAGTCCTGCTGCCTTCGCGGGTGTAACTAGAGACAGGGCCTTCTTGGTGGTGACTCCTTGGCTGTGGAACTCCCTCTCCATCAAGATTAGATCAGCCCCCTTCCTCATAGCATTTAGGAAACAACTTAAGACCTGGTTGTTCAAGAAGGTATTTGATGAATGACAGTAGTATGGAAATACGGAAATAGATTTATTTATTTATTTATTTATTTGCGACATTTATATGCCACCCTTCTCACCCCGAAGGGGACTCAGAGCGGCTTACAAGATATATATACAATATATGATATTATTAGCATAGCACAATATCAGTATTATATATTACTATATTGTACTATACCATTATACTGTAATATTTTTAGTAATATTACATGTAATACGAAATATAAAATTATTAAATGGTATTATTATTAGCATTATATTATATTATAATATTAGCAATATTATATATATACTCAATATAATATTATTATTACTAATATTATTATTACTAGTAATAATAATAATAGTTAAAGATAACCTCAGGATCAATTTAAATGTTTTATGTTATGTTGTGATTATTGTTTATAGTTCTACTCTATTGTCATATGTAGTTAATTTGATATATGAAATCCATGCATTTTGCCATGGATTACCTTGTGAACCGCTCTGAATCCCCCCATGGGTGAGAAAAGCAATATATAAATACAATAAATAAATAAATATTGCCACTTTATCTTACATTTATTTATTTGTTTGTTTGTTTATTTATTGTATTTGTATGCCGCCTTTCTCAGCCCGTAGGTGACTCAAGATGGTTAACAGGGCAAAATTAAATGCTTACAATGTCATGTTGTTGTTCATTCGTTCAGTCGTCTCCGACTCTTCGTGACCTCATGGACCAGCCCACGCCAGAGCTCCCTGTCGGCCGTTACCACCCCCAGCTCCCTCAAGGTCAGTCCGGTCACTTCAAGGATGCCATCCATCCATCTTGCCCTTGGTCGGCCCCTCTTCCTTTTGCCTTCCACTTTCCCCAGCATAATTGTCTTCTCTAGGCTTTCCTGTCTCCTCATGATGTGGCCAAAGTACTTCAACTTTGTCTCTAGTATCTTTCCCTCCAGTGAGCAGTCGGGCTTTATTTCCTGGAGGATGGACTGGTTGGATCTTCTCGCAGTCCAAGGCACTCTCAGAACTTTCCTCCAGCACCACAGCTCAAAAGCATCGATCTTCCTTCGCTCAGCCTTCCCTAAGGTCCAGCTCTCACATCCGTAGGTTACTACAGGGAATACCATGGCTTTGACTAGGCGGATCTTTGTTGCCAGTCTGATGTCTCTACTCTTTACTATTTTATCGAGATTGGACATTGCTCTCCTCCCAAGAAGTAAGCGTCTCCTGATTTCCTGGCCACAGTCTGCATCTGCAGTAATCTTTGCACCTAGAAATACAAAGTCTGTCACGGCCTCCACGGTTTCTCCCTCTATTTTCCAGTTGTCAATCATTCTTGTTGCCATAATCTTGGTTTTTTTGACGTTTAGCTGCAACCCGGCTTTTGCGCTTTCTTCTTTCACCTTGATTAGAAGGCTCCTCAGCTCCTCCTCGCTTTCGGCCATCAGAGTGGTGTCATCTGCATATCTGAGGTTGTTAATGTTTCTTCCAATGTCATATATACAATAAAAACATGTAATAAAAACTACACATATTATTTAGCATTAATATGAAAATGGGCAGATTTCATGCTTAAGGAATCCACATTAAGTTTTACTAAAACAGAGCTGCAAAACAGATCCAAAAGTAAAATGACTGCGTTAAGGCAGTGATTCCCAAACTTTCAGTTATGGCTTCTGGGAGCTGAAGTTCAAAAATCCTGGATGACCAAAGATTTAGAATCACTGCTTTTGGGGAAGAATGGATTATCTACTACCACACATAATACTGGCAAGCTATATACAACATTTTTTCCAACACCATCAAACTTTCAAAAGTGCCCATGGGTAACAGGTGGTCACAGAGATATTTCTAGAGAATGACAATGATGAACATCTGTAGCCCTGTAGTTTACATTCACAAAACAAGTCAACAGAGAATTAAGGGAGTAGCTTGGTGGATTGGGTGGTAGAAGCACTCTGGGCATCTAAGAGGGTGGCAAAAAAAAAAAACCCTGATTTTTTTGTGCTATGTCTATGTACAGATTAGTTGTTTGTTGTTGCCTTAGGTTTTGTTTTTGTGTTTTTGGCATGTAAAAAGTATGGTACCACTGACACATACATTTATAAAATTGCCTAGATTTAGAGAAGACGACAGAATTAGAGATCTTGGTAAATCAATGAACTGAGTTATCTATTGAATATCTCCATAAAGAAATCACAAATGACCCAAAATGTTGTTAATGAAAAGCTTCATACTCAAAAGATACACTTGATTGCAAATATTTTGATATTTTGCTGAGAACAATAAATGCACAAAATCTTCCCCAAATATTGTTATACTGCCTCATGCATGATCTACAATCTAACAAAATCTGGAGATAATTCAAAGGGAGTTGGTATCAAATTTATTTAATGCAAAAACTGTATCTGTCCACATGCATACAGACCTGGGAAACTTGCATTTCTTTATCAGTGCTATAAAAAAGGTGAATTTAATGCTTATATTACTATCTGTAAAGGAGATCATGAAAAACTTGAAAACAGAGCTATCACTGACAACACAATGGTTACCAATCCAAACCATATAAGAATTTTTAATGTTAATTCAGAATGTATGAATGGCATTTAAGTTTCTGAAATATTTCTGATCTTGTTGGTAAGGAAGTCTGAAACTTACCACTTCTGTTGATGTTTCTGCATGTTCTGAAGTAACATGTTCTTGAAGAGATGTTTCCGTATAACCCATTTTTCCACAATAAGGACAAGTAAAAGACTGTGGCTGCTCTACAGAGAAAGCTTCTCCACCATAGTACAAATCTGGAAGAAAAAGAAACACATTAGGACTCTACCCACAAGCAATAAGGCTACAAACGTTTGAAATACAGAAACTAAATCAAGCACAGACACCTTGAACCACTCCAAATACCATCATCTCCAATGAATATAGCCAACCTTTTACAGTTGTCATCTCAAACATTTCTTTGAAAAGCACCAGCTTCTCTATGCCTGTTTTAAATAGAGCTATTAATACAGAAATTTGGAACAATGCATAATTCCCTATATTAAATCACAGTGTCTGGAATTATTACTTTTTATGCTAAGACAAACTAAAATGTCCTCTTTATACGTTTTAACTTTATGCCACTAAACTTTCTGATGTGGCCTAATTCCATACATTGTTAATTCCACAGTTTAGTCAAATAAAGTTTTTGAAATGTTTGTAATTTAGGAAAGAAATCAGAAAATAGTGGTATTTTAGGTTCTGAATTCTTATTTTGCACAAAACAATCTTAATGACAAATAGCTTAAGAAGGTTAATGCTTTAAAACATGTCTATGTCTGTCAGCATGGAAACCAGATTCATATTAGCAACCATTACAACATCTTGAAGACATAACACACATTCTGAATCCCAAAAGCAACAGCAGGGCTGTTTCCTTCGCCTGATTTTACACATGTTGAGTTTATATAACTGGCAAAGCAGCTATATGCATAAATAAATAAATGAACCCACCAGAAAACAGTTAAGAAACTGAAAAACAAATAACTGTTCACTACAACATGAACAGTACAGTGACAGTAAAATAATGCTTGTGTACAGAAAACAGTAGTTGCCCATCAAAAACAGAATGATATTCTTAGATCATCCAAAAGTCCTACACTGAAAAGAATGTAGAGCAGGAGTATGCCTGGTGGGATAAGGCCTGAAAATTAAGGTCAGGCATACCTTCCACTGGGCTAAACAAGCCAGTTCTGGAAATATACACCACAGAACTCCCCCTTTCTCACTCATTGCCTTTTAAATGTGCCAAAGCAGTATGTCAGGATCAACATTAAAACCACAGTTACAGCCAGCCAACGAGCCCCAGAAATCCTGTTGCAACCAAACAGCTTATATTAGGGGGAGGGGTCCCAGCTGTATTTTCCTCAACATGGTTCCTCATTACTTAGTGACTTTTCCCACGAAACAAACAGTATTTATGGTGTTGTCAGATGAACTTACAATGTAGACACTTTTTAAATTCACATTTATGGCTGCTGCACAATGTAATGACCAAGCGTAGCCCCCCCCCCCCCCCCCAAATCAATCTCAGAAGTAATGACACCAACATATGGAAGTGATGAGTGAACCAACACCCATCCTTCTCCCCACAGCAAGGACTCTACATTACTCTGTAATTGGTAGCCACATCTTCTTATCTTGGTCTATATCTGTAACTGCTAAGAAATAGTAATGTTGTCAAAATAAGGAAGATTGAATAAAAAAGGCAGGCACAGCAACTTCTTCTCACAACAAAAAAAATAACCTTCCTCAAAACCCACTAAACACGAAGAACTACCGGTAATACTCACAAATGGTGCCTTTTAAGATAGAAATGTTACCATATATAATGTAATATAAGCCAACCCGAATATAAGCGGAGGCACCTAATTTTGCCTCAAAAAACTGGGAAAACATATTGACTCGAGTATAAACCGAGGGAAAATGCAGCAGATACTGGTAAATTTCAAAATAAAAATAGATACTGATAAAAGTACATTAATTGAAGCATCAGTCACTTAAATATTTTTGAATATTTACATAAAACTGTAATTTAAGATAAGACTCTCCAACTCTGATTAAATCCTTATTCTAACCTTCATCAATGTAAATGTGCTTACGTATCCTTCCAATAATAAGAGAGTAAAATAATAAATGTAATAACAATATAGAGAATAATAGTATATGTAATAATAATTAATACATAGAGTAAAATATAAATCTAACAACAACAACAACCCTATAATCACCATAGTTAATTCTGACTATGATATACATTTTGTGGAAAATGCTCTGTGTATATGAATAAGGAAAAGTGGGAAAGGCTGGATTGGGAAGGGGGTGGGAAAGAAGGACTGGAAAACAGAAAAAGTTTAAATGGGAAGGGGTGTTTGAAAAAGTGGGAAAAAGAGGTAGAAAAGGGGTAGTTGGAAAAGTAGGACAAATTCAGGTGGGAAGGAGACAGCTGGGAAAGGGGAAATGTCTGAGGTGAGGAAGGAGGGCTGGAAACTGGGAAAGGTTGGGATGTAAAGGGGGGTGGAAAAGTGGAGGCGAGGAAGGAGGCATGACCCATTTTGCTGCAGATGTGTGCGGGTGGAGGATGTGAAGCGGTGCAGCAAAAAAGGCAGAGAGGAGGAGGAGGAAAAGGGAGAAGGAAAAGGAGGTGAAGGCTACTTGGAGGAGGCGGCAAGGCGGCAAGGAGGCCCCAGACTCAATAAGGTAGAAGCCCCAAAGTCTTCCTCTTACAGGCACACATCCTCCACCCGTGCCTGCCCTACAGCAAAGGGAACATGCTTCCTTCCTCCGCTTAGTCCTCGTTTGCCTCCTCACCTCGGCTGCCCTGGGAAATTATATATAGATAATATATAGATTTTCTCTCTAATATGATATAATATAATATACATAAAAGTGGATGTGTGTGTGTGTGTGTGTGTGTGTATGTATATATATATATATATATATATATATATATATAGAAAGAGAGAGCAACATAAAAGTGGAGATATATAAAAATATAATATAAATGCATAACTGGATAAAAGTGGATATATATAATGTAAATATATATAATATTGAAAAGGGGAGGTAGTTGAAAATAAAAGGGAAGACTGGGGAGGGAAAATGGGACTGGAAAAGGGGAAAAACTGAGCTGGGGAGGACTGGGGAGAGCAGGTCTTTCTTCAGCTCTCAGCAGGGCAACCCAGCTGATCGCTCTGCCAAAGAGGAGGAGAAGGCATGTAGGAGTATGGGAGAGAGAGGGAAAGGCGCGCAAGGACAAGGGAGGAGGTAAGAAAGGAGACGTGGGTTTCTGTGGGGAGGGGTCAGGGTCCCACTGGGCCCCTCACCTGAGTATAAGCCAAGGGGGGCTTTTTCAGGCTTAAAAGGGGGCTGAAAACTCGGCCTATACTCGGGTATATACGGTACGACTACATGAAACATCAGAAATAAGACAGTGTTTATTGGAATGCATGCCATTTTTAGGGAAATTGCATGAATGACAGTTAAGGAAGGAAATAGTATGATAAAGACCCTACCTCACAATATTCAGAAGTAACTCTGTGGCATCTTCTTTTTCTTTCTCCCTCCCTCCCAAACAAATAATTGTATATGACAGCTGAGGTGGAGACAAGATGATAACTCAAGAACTGCTGCTATGAACAATTTTTTTTTTGTTTCAAGAGTGCACCTAACATTTGATCTGGGAAGTAAAATTGCTGGGTTTAGAAAGATTAGTATGGTTTAGCAATTTGCACTCAGAAAACCAGGGGTGAAAAAGAACACTATTGTACTTCTGTCTTTATTATGGTATTTCCACAGGTATCTGGTTGATTCTTCCGAAAAGACTTTTTGTTTGTCCCAGTAGGGGTTTTCTGTCAATGCTGCAATGGTTAGGACATCTACAGAACATATATAACCAGGGAACCTTCTTGAGTCTGGGTCAACATTTCAGCTACCCTTAAATTGCATTCAGGCAGAGCCAATGGCCATCCCTAATTAATTTGAAGTACCCTACCAAAGAAGGCCTTATCTTGGAAAATGTCATCTAAACAAACAGTTAAAACAAGTCACACACAGACACAGCTACTATTTTTTCTTATTTCAGGCACCTTAAAGAAAGATACTACTACATCAGTATTTGAGAAAACTGACTAATAAATCCAAATATTTCAAGTGAAACAGAAGTATCAGGGGAAACAATGTATTCAATAATAATGACACAACCAAAAGCAAACTTCAGAATATATCTTCCTGCAGAGCCAGAAGAAAATGTAATATTTGGTAGGCAGCCTAGGAGATTTTAGAATGAATAAGCCAACCCCTAGTTCCAGCAAAAATATTTCCCTCTAAAACAGTACGTTAAATAAGTCCATGGTAATTACTATCCCATAGAAATTCCACTGGCCCAGCTGACAACATGTATTTCCATTAACTCGTGTGGTCACACTGAAGGCATTCTTGGTCCCTATAAAACAAAATCAGCTCTCTGCTAATTTACAGTCGTATTGGGTTTAGTCACCTGGAGAATATTCTAATTTGCAGGAGACAGATGATAAATGATTATTTGCAAACCTTCAAAACTCTCAATCCTAAATAGACCAAAAAGAACAAGATTACATAGCCAAACTAGCAGTTTACTGTGGAGGAAGGGTGGGAGGCAATTCTGACTTTATAAGCTTTGAGTAACTCTGATGTATAGTGTAGGATATACAAAGAAAAATATCAGCATATAATGATGTGCATCACTCAATTTCACAACAAATACAAGGGCACACATAAAACTGATGAGAGTCCATACATATTTACTTTCCCAAAGTAAAACAAGTTTTTAAAATAATGTTTTGTCTATGTTACCAATTGTTTTGAGAGATTTCTCCACTCAGCTCTGCAAAAAGCACTAGGATTTCAAATTTAATTCTTTGCTGCTGTTGCTGTGCTGCTTCAAATCATTGACTTATAGTGACCCAAAAGCAAACTTATTGTGGTGTTTTCTGTTGCTGTTTTTGCATGATATGTTCAGCATGGGTTTGCTTTTGCCTTTCTCTGAAGCTGGATGACTGTGACTTGCCTATAGTCACCCAGTGAGTCTCCATGGCTGAGAAGGCATTCAAACCCTGGCTTTCAGAGTCACACCCAACATTAAACCACAAATGATGGTAGTTTTATTCGCTTCAAAAACCTATCAATTTAGAAAAAAATGAAGGGTGGGCATCTCTTCCATCATAAGCAATCAAGACTCTCTAGTTTCAAGGTGTTAAAATTCAACTTCACAGATGTCAAAATGCAAAGACAGATTCAAAAGACATTTGAAAGTTGAGAGTATTAAATGTTATTACATTTTCCACTATCCTACTGGAAGGACCTTCCTAGATTCACTTGGTTGCATATCCCCTGAAGGCCCTCTGAGCTGACCAGCTCTTTCCAAACTGTGTTCTGTGGAACTCTATGGTTCCAGGAAAACATAATAGGGGTTTTGCAGGGGGAAAAACCTAAATAGTCTGTGCTAGAGTATGAACATCTTATTAAAATGTACCTGTGCTTTAAAAATGGAATTTTTGAACCTCTTTATTTACGAACCTACATTATACAAAACACCCAGACAATCGAAGTAGATGAAAGAAGGAAGAACCTTATGGATTCACAGTGCTTAGGAAAAGAATTAGGGTTATGTTGTAAAGTCAGAAGCAGAGTTGGAGTTCCACGGAGAAAATTCTTCTGAAGGGGTTCCATAACCAAAAACGTTTTGGAACCACTGACTAGACAACCATAGATCTTTCTACACTGTATGTATTTTCTACTAAAAGCTCTCTGTGACCATTAGCTATCCTTAGCATTGCCTTGATGAGGTGGAGCTGTCTACCTGGTGCCTGACTTCGAAATGTTCAGGTGAAAATTGCATTTAAAGCACCCTGACAGATGGCAATCCAGCCTCTATTTAAAAGCCTCCAAAGACGGTGCCTCCACCACACTACATTCACTACACTCTACGGCTGTGTGGAGATACCAACCTTGCTCTCCATTACCCTCATCCAAATTTTAAGCACATCACTAGCACAGATTTATTTTTATTTTAAATGTATTTAAACCTTTCCTTTCTCTGATATAGGGGCTCAAGACGATTCCCTGAGCTACACTAAACACACATACCAGAGGTATACATAAGGAACATACTATGAAAAAATAATGATCAGACTTCCTACAGTACAGAAATCTCCATTTTAGGAATATTGAAAAGTTGAATAATCATTATAGGCAAACACAGAATACAGAAGTCAAAAACCAATACTTCTCAGAAATGAATAAAGAGTGGCACAACTGCTCTCTTTCAATAGTCCAAGAGCTGTCACAGAAAAGAAGGGCAGGCCTGTTCTCTACTGCGCCAGAGGGTAGAACCAGTTCCAATTGTTTTAAGTTACAGGAGAGTAGTAGTAGTAATTTTATTGATTAGCCCTTAGGCCATATCACAATAAGAAACAGAACAACAAGGCCTGACAAGACCTGATCAAACTCCACGTAGTAAGTTAAAATAAGACACTTATAACAATACAGTAAATAAATATGATAAGACATGATAAAACTGATAAACTGATCAAGCTGAGCATATACATCATATTTCATTATCACCCCTACAATTTACCCCAATCAGCCCTACATATGTGGTTCTCAGATGAAATCTGGTGTCTCCAAGGTATTGGAAAGGTTTCAGTTCTTTCAGTAGTAACAACAGGAAAAAATCCCACTGCAATCTTTGGTTTTCTTTGTAAAAGTGACAATACTTTTCTGAAATGTACTATTTTGTCAATTCACTGTTTTTTCTTTGCTCTTAAAACCTTACATTTTGAATCAATTTTCACCCTTAAGAGTTAACACTCTACTTTCACCTGCCACACTTCTCTTCCCTCTTCTAAAAAGGCACAAGGTATTACTGATCTCCTAACATAACTTTTAGAATTTTTCTGAAAATTAAAAGTATCACAACTCAAGAAGAAGACAGGAGAGCAAAGAAGTATAATCAAATTTTCATTTTAAGTAAGCACATTGCTTTGCTTGCAAATTACTGCAACTCCTTACAAAAACACTTTTTTGCCCTTTCCATCTTTTTAGCCATACTGACTCGGAATTATGAGTTCAATTAACCTTACTTCCAAATAAATATCCATCAGATGACCACCTTAAACCATAATCCACCAGAAAGAGACTTATGAGCATGATTAGTTTAATAAACACCCCAAATTATATTTTGCAACTTTATGATACAGGCCAAATAAAAACAAGAATTACTTACCAAAATCTACTCTTGTTAGTATGCACTGCATTGGATGGTCAGTTGTATGCCTTGTCGTTGTTGCACCACTTTCATAACAAGATGCACACAGATCGTAATCGTAGCAAATTAAACACTTGTATCTGCGACCTCGAAAATTTCCTTTTAAACATGCATCGCAGCTGACACCTGTAACCAAACAAAAGTTCATTAACTACATGATACAATATTTCTGTGAGAAGCTCTTTACCTGGAAATGCCCACATCTTTTTTATGACTTTAACTGCTATATAGATAGATAGATAGATAGATAGATAGATAGATAGATAGATTGTTGTTACTGTACTAGTGAAGGGGGGGGGGGTGATTTTAACCTGAATTAAAAAATATATTGATATCATTATTATATGTAAACAAAACCAAACAAAACTTTTGATTTTTTAAGCCATACTTTATTCTTTAACCTGAAAATGCAAGCTTGTTTTTCCATATGGGCCTAGTTATTTTTTAACATACTATTTCCCGCTATACTCTGCTACAATATCATTATTTTCTTATTTAAAAAAACACTGCACAAAGAATACTGCCCCTGGTTCTTATGAGAATTTTTTTTCTGGGAATCAAATGTACATGACATGAAGGTTGAAAATATACCTACTGGCGGTTCATTTACACTTTTAAAGTAGAACAAACCAAAATATATTTACAATTGCTTTGTATTTCACCTGCAAAATATCAATGATATATTCTGGTACACCTTCCAATATACAGAATCCTGTTTTCCACTAACAAGAAGTTTCCCTCACTATTAACAACAGTACTATGTGCCTTATTTTAATTTGGGAAAATCCTGAGGAGAAAACAATCAAGAACTATTTTGGCATCCTATAAAAAAAAACACACACACACACACAAATCATCCAGCTATGCAAGAGAGTCATTTACAAATTGTGCATCTTTTTCTGGAAAATGTTCTACTGCCCTTTAACAAAGACTAAATTTTTCTATTACACCTTCATTTAATTTAACAAAACCTAAAACAAAATTTTGATTAATACCGCGTGACCTAAACTGCAATCTCCAGTAAAGAACTGAGTTTAATTGCAGAATTATAACCAAACGTTTCTACTTACATGCTTCTTGTCACTCCCTCCTAATTTTTTTTTTACCATGCATCATAATTAAGAGTTCTAGAGAGGGTGGGAGCTTACACACTTTGCTGCCTGCAAATTGCTGCCTGCAAATTTCAGATTTTATTTCATTCTTATGGTGTAATATTCATATTACTTTCAAATAAGCAAACAAAACGAATTTCATGATAACTGTATAGATTAAAAACCTCCAAGATAAATAAATAAATGATAGCAAGTAGCTGAACTGAAAAAGGGATGAAATAGATTTCAGTTAAGTGTACTTATAATGGAACAGGGTGCACATTTGTCCACATATTATAGAATAAACCCACTGAGTTTAAAGAAAAAAATGATGTAAAGAGGTTTCACACTGCAGTGCTGGTTTACAGTGATAACTTGGCTTAAGAGTTTATTTCATTCCAAGACTGGGCTCTTAAGTCAAAACATTCTTATCTCAAAGAGAATGGCTATTAATGTATTCCAGCCTCTTGAACCCCCACTTTTTTGTTACATGTTTTTGAAATTTAAAAAATGTACTCTAAAAATAACAAATAATGTATAAATGCACATCCACATGGAACAATAAAAAAACAATTGACTTTAAAATGGTAGAAGCACAAAATTGTGGCAACGAAGCAAATTTGAGGCAACAAAATGTGTGTTGGACAGAGTACCACCAAGGCAAAACCTGTACATTCGCATGGAACAAAGTGAAGAGAAAGAAACCTCATTTTCTTCATAATTTACTCATTCCAGTTTTCCTCCCTCTTGCTCTCTCTCCCTCTCTTCATGAAGCCAAACATACCAGGAATAAAAACCACACAAAATCAACTAACCCAAAGTTTCTCAAAGCAGACAAGAGCAAAGCAGACAGCATTTCCCAAAGCATACGAGTGCATGAGGCATAGAGGCTACTCCCTTGAAGCCTTAAAGCCCTGTACTCTCACGCTAGTGCTCCCACTGTCGTTAGCTCCTGACTCAAAAGGCATCTCTTATGTCAAAGTGAAGCCTGAGGTTGGGGTGTTCTTTGAACACTCTTCAGTAGAGGTTCAACTGTAGCTTAAACTTAACACCTAAATGTAGAGCTTAAAAACTAGTGCTGCTGCTACTACTGAGTATACAGAAGTATTTGAAGACATGATTATTCAACAGCATACATTTCAATTACATTATATAGATTATTCATGATGGAAGTCATCAAACAGTGTTAAATATGATTATTTTACCATAATAGCTAAAGAACTATGTGCATAAATATTTGTGCGCCCTAGGAATCTATATACATAAAAATGTAATTATTATTATTATTATTATTTATTATTTGCATTTGTTGACCACCACTCTCAGCCCGAACATAACATAACATAACTCAAAAACGACTGGACGAATTGCCACCAAATTTGACCACAAGATACCTACTAACCCAAGGAGTGACCATCATTCAAAAATTGATTTTGTCAGTTGTAGTTGCTGGGATTTATAGTTCACCTACAATCAAAGAGCATTCTGAACTCCACCAATGATGGAATTGAACCAAATGTGGCACACAAGACTCCCATGACCAACGGAAAACACTAGAAGCGTTTGGTGAGCATTGACCTTGAGTTTGGGAGTTGTAGTTCACCTACATCCAGAGAGCACTGTGGACTCAAACAATGATGGATCTGGACCAAACTTGGTACAAATATTCCATATGCCCAAATATTAACACAGATAGAGTTTGTGAAAAATATACCTTGACAATTGAAAGTTGTAGTTACCTACAATCAAAGAGCATTCTGAACCCCGCCAACTACAGAATTGGGGGAACGTCCCACACAAAACCCCCATGACCAACAGAAAATACTCAAGGCCATCCAGTCCAACTCTCTTCACCAGGGCAAGAAAACGTAATCAAAGCCCTCCTGACAAAGAGCCATCCTGCCATAGATATAAGATATAAGATATATATGGATCACACACTCACAGAGATATAGTATCATAGATTTGAAAGGGACCCCTAAAGAAGGACAATTATATGTTGCATGTTCCAGAGTAGGCAAACCAGACAATCTCCACATCAACACTGACAAAGACACAGCAAGAAATACTGTTTACCCACAAGCATAAAGAAATCACATATATTAGAAACGTTCACATTCTCATTACTTTATTTTCCAGGTCACCAGACTGGGCCACAGCAACGCCTGGCAGGGGACGGCTAGTAATAGTCTAAAAATGTTAATTTTAACTTTGACTTCAGATCTGACAATTATTGTACCTCTTCCAACTACCTAATTTGTCATTTATTGTGTGTATTCACTATGTTCTTAATTAGATTTATGAAATAATGTATTTCTAAGTCTAGAAAAGTTAATGCAGAAAAATATAGTTGTAGAAAACTGTCCCCTCCATATCTTTGACTCATGCACAAGCTGCACTCACTAGATCTTCTTGGTCAAGGAGTAAGAAGTTAATCTAGTATCAAAATGTCAGGTAACCTGCACTTTAATGGGTGTTAATATAAACAATTCAGATCTTTCTGGCAGTCTAACATTCCACAAATCACCCTTTTATGACTCTGAACAAGTTCCCACAACCTCCTGCAAAGCTTCTCCAATAGAAATAAGCAACTTATTTACCAAAAAATCTAGCAAAGAAATGGTATTTCTACCTTCCATTCAAAAATCTGTGTAACAGAAATTTTATTCATAGATCTGTCACAGACAGAAATTCCAGCATCAGAACTTTGTGACTAGTTTAAAAGGAGTGTAAAGGGATCCGAAGTGCTATTTCAAATGCACATTTCCTATCTGCAAGAATAGTATGTTATAATTTCAAGATAATGTACTGTACCTATAAACTGCCATGCTATGCAAATATTGAAATGCCCATTAGTTGGAATTTTACACAGATATATTGATTACTTCACTCTGAAACCAGCTTTCCTAAGATCAAGATAAAGTTCACCTTAGGGTCACTAGAAGTCAGAAATGACTTGAAGGCACTCAACACCAACAAATCTTAGATTTGCTTGCCCCCCCCCCCCAACTCCCATGCTAAGATGTGGGGGGTTTAGAAGTTTTTATTTTAGGCTTAACCAGTAAAGCAGGTCATGCAAAACTCAAAACCTGGTTAATTTTATCAATGGCTGTTAGAAAACAAACGAGCAACACAAACTACTATTTAAAACTGAGTTGTTCCCACTTAAGAAGGTCAACCAAGTTTAGGCACCATCCCATTACCATATCTGACTTAAAATGAGAGTCAAAGTTTCCAAATTCCTCCTCATAGTCATGCTAGATCAGTCGTTCTCAACCCGTGGTTCCCCAGATGTTTTGGCCAACAACTCCCAGAAATCCCAGCCAGTTTACCAGCTTTTAGGATTTCTGGGAGTTGAAGACCAAAACATCTGAGAACCCACAGGTTGAGAACCACTGTGCTAGAGGATAAGGAGAATATAGGAACATAAGTATGTTATTTTTGCAAAGTTAATGTTTGTTTTTGCATTATGGATGAGCTAAACACCAGCATGAGAGGGGTGAAATCAGACAGCAGCATGGCAAAACTCTAGCACAGGTTCTCCTGTAATAAAGTAACAGCTGTGAAGGAATGAACTTGGCTCATTCCAGAAAATGTGGTACATTGGAAGAGAAGTAGCTAGTTGAAAAGAAAACTCCAAATGATGCTACCTCTCACACATTTCTGAGCAAAACTGGGGTCTCTTTTCTATGCTGATAACGGAGAACAATTAGGGACCTAGAAATATGAAGAGGGCAGACCTACTTATTACACGAGCTCATTGAAGGTGATTTCATTTGTACACAAAGACCTTTAAACAGCACAGAATTGATTTGGAGATCTAGAAATGCCTAAAGAAGTGTTCTCTCTATGTATCCAGTGTGATTGTATGGGCAACTTACACTGGATTTTCTGTCAGAAGGTGATCATAGAATTGTACTGGAGGTCCAGAGTGGCTGAGCTATTTTCTAGGTCCTCCAGAGTAAGGGTCTTTGAAATGACAGTTCAGGTAATAGGTAACTCTACCGTATACCACAATAGATGCCAATACATATTATCATAGCACAGTATCCACTGCTCACCTATTATTATTACTATTATTATTATTATATTTGTTTATATCCCACTTTATTTCTCCCAAGGGAGACTCAAAACAGTTTACTCTCCAAATTGAAGAAACAGCCTCCACCCACCCAAAGGCTATTTTGAAAGATGATGACAGTCACGTGTTGCAAGAGATTCAAACAACAAAGAGTTTAAGAATCCAAAAGCTTAGAAATTAATGTTGGTAAAATAGACTGGAAAAAAGAATGACATAACAAATAAATGTAGCTTTAACAACTGTTAAGAACCTGAGCTTTCAATGAACAAACAAAAGCATGTCCCTGGAATCTAGACCACACTGTGATGGTGTCCATTAGAGCTGCACAAAATTTTTGTTCTCCATTGTAAGTCGGATCTAATTGGTTAGATCCATGCATATGATACAATATCCAACGTGCAGGTGTTGTCCACACCTAAAATTTAAGAATCAAAACTTGGTATTATTTTTATAAGTTACGTTAATGTTGTAACTCTTTGTGACAGTTTTAATTCACAGAGCAACCAAGGAGTACCGGGAGGTGAAGCCATATTCTTGCCATTCCTCTCAGTCTATCGGGGCTGAAATGGGGGGAGGCAGAGCTGCAGCCATTGCTCCCCTCCATTTGTGATCGGGAAGGGAAAGGGAACAGATGGAGCTCCGCGCTGGGTTCAGTGAGCTAGCTTTGAAGACAGGCAGGCAGGCACTAGCATTGGATTGAGAGAGAAGGAGTTGAGGATAGCTTTACTGATTGCTTCTTTTTGGGGGTGGGGGTGGTGGATGCATGCCTTTTGCCTTTTCTTGGGTAGCATTTTGAGAGTATCTTCTAAGGACTGCCAGCCTATTTTATGTGTGTTGGTTGCCAAAGCAAAACAACAAGTTGTTTGAGGCAGGCACAATTACTAGCAACTCAACATGTCCTCATTCCAAAACAGAGTCAAATCTACACATCCAGCTAACATCTCTCAATGGCAGGTCTTAAGATTCTGTTTATCAGCCAGTAAACTGAATCTTGCCCTTTCAGCATATTGAAACATTTTTACGATTGCTGTAAAACAGGCCTGAACAACTTGTCAGAGGAAAGGGGCCGAAATTAGGTATGCTAAGCCCCTTGGGGCCACAATTGGTTTTTAGCATCTCACTTCTCAAAGAAGGTATAATTAATTATTAATTTTGTTTGTTGCTGTTGTGTGCCTTCAAATTGTTTCGCACTTAATGCAAAGCTATCATAGAGTTTTCTTGTCAAAATTGATTTGACGGGAATTAACTCTGCGTTCCTCTGAGGCTAAAAGAGTGCGACACCCAGTGAGTTCAGAGCCATAGTTCCGTCATTAATAAAGCTATTCGGAAATTTCCGAAAGTTCAGATTTTTAAAAAAATAATAATTGGATTTTGAAAAGAAATGGCTTGTTGAACAAGAATGGATGGGGACGCTTCAGTTTTAAATAAATAAATAAATAAATAAATTTACCACATAATTCTTTCAGGATTGAATTTCCCTTCCAAAGGGTAGACTTCTCTCACTTCCTGTTGTCTAACAACTAGTATTTTGTGTAGTCAAACCTACATCGACCACATAGAAAAAGAACTACTGACAGACTCAGAATAGTGAAATTTGCAACACTTTTTTTTAAAAAAAGACACATTGCTCCATATCAACTCTGTATAATTCCAGATTTATTCTGTATTCCTTTCTTAGTGACTTGAAGCATGAAATCTATCTTTTTGGAGCCACCACATACTTGATTTTCATCAAGCTATCCACAACCCTAAAATACTTTTCCAAGTCAGCCACAGAACAATCAGCACATATGACATGAAATATTTTTCACTGCAATGCTCGTCACTTTGCATTTCACTGCTCTCCGCTAACTCTAGATCATTCCTGAACAAGCTAAAAAGCACCAGCCTTCATTTGCACCCTTGGGGACTCCACTGCAGCACTGAACACTTAATTCCTGATATCTGTTCCTCTTTAACCAATTTCAAATCAATAAAAATGTACAATACAGCATGGAAACAAGTCAATATGGAGGCTACTTCTACTATAAAGACAATGTTTAGGCCAGGGTTCTCCAACTTTTTCAGCTGTGGAGCCCTTTTTGAAGCAAAGGTTTCTTGTGGCGCCCCAATAAATGTTTATATATTACCCTATGCATTAGATTATGTATAGTGTGTGTGTGTGTGTGTGTGTAGATAGATAGATAGATAGATAGATAGATAGATAGATAGATATCAGTAACAGGAGCAACCCCATTTTGTTCCAATTTGAATAGAAATCCCCCAAGATGAATCATTATAAATTTGGCTTTAAATGTGTTTGGTTTGTAACCTGAAATACAATGAAACTCCCAAATGCTCTCCTTAGCTTTTATCAGTAAAGTAACTGTATTGTTTTAGATTTAACAGATGGCTGCATTAAGTGAATCAAAACTCAGAAAAAAACTGAATTTATATTTTATTGCCTGAATGCTATTGTTCAATCCCACTTACTCCACTTTGAATTGTTGGGCAACACTTACATACATTCTACTGATTCAATGAGTCTATTTTAGCTGGGATCAATCTTTGACTTGAATGCTCTTTAACTAAGTGTTCGTGTTTTTGTAGGGACCATTTAGCTTTCTGCCATGTTCAAAAGACATTCTGAACATAGGTAACAGATATAGTCTTTGTAGGTATCCACAACCTAGTGTCAAATTCTATAAATTAGAAGAGTATTAAAAGAACAAAAATATTACTTTTTTCTTAGTACTGGCAAGAATTTAACAACAGAAAAACTGAATTCTAATAAATTGCTTTTTGACTCAGGTTTAATTAATTCAACACTATAATTGGGTCTTCTAACATGAATACTTTATTATCTACAAAGACACTCCACAAATAGAAAGAAATCATTTCACTGGGTACAGCACTGAAAGATGGATCTAGTTAAATGGGAAGAATTTTGTGCTAAACCATATCTATAATTGTAGCTTTCTGAAAGTAGAATTTCTAAATGTCTGTTTACTAACAAAATATGAATTACAAAAAGGCCTAGAGAAATAATATTTATTGTCTGCCTCAAATGAAGTACCCATAAGAGGTGTAATTTAATATAGTATGTTAAAATGGGTGTATGGGTATGCATGCCTTCAGGTTGCTGTTGACCTATAGTGACCCTGCAAATTTCATAAGGTTGTCTCAGGCAATGATACTCAGAGTGGTTTTTGCCAGTTTCTTCCTCTGAAATTTACTCCTATAGTTAATTCAAGTAGGCATTTGATTAAACAGTACTACAGAATATAAGATATCTCACCTGGCTGCAATTTTCTTGGCCAGATAGTAAATAAGTTGGCATCCTGGCTGGGGAACTCCCTGGAAAGGGAATTCTATATTTTAAATCACCATCATATTACGCAGAGGGTCTAAGAAAAGATCCTTTGTCAAATGCGAGCCAATGGCACTGTAGAGATTTGGAAATTGCAAAGAAAATGTTTCTAGAAAGCAGAAAGTATTTCACATTGACTGTGTATATGCAGTTCTGTGTTTGCACATATCTCTGATACTATGTTGCTGGAAAGTATGTGCTGATGTTTCTAGCCAAACTATTAAATAGGAGCTATTGCAATTCCAAACATATTCTACAGAGGATACCATAGAAAAAATGACATTTTCCTCTTAGCAGACAATGCAGAAATCAAGTGCGCACTGAGATACCATGACATTTAATGACACTCAGTGTTTAATAACAGCTAAGAACTGCACCTTACTCATTAAATAGTCTTTCATGCCAGACTACAGAGGATTTGGAAAGATTTGAGTCCCCCTTCAGGGGGAGACGGGCGAGGTACAAATATAGGAAGTAAATAAATAAATAAATAAAGTTGGTGAAGGAGAAACAGATTATACCATGCTACCTTCATGAGCATTCTTAGTATCCAAAAGGCTTTATATAGCTGGCTTTCTTAGCAACTTATTTGTTAAATTTAGAAAAACTGGTGACCTTTTTCCCTTTGCAAATTGATGGACTAATCCAGTGGTTCTCAACCTGTAGGTCCCCAGATGTTTTGGCCTTCAACTTCTAGAAATCCTAACAGCTGGTAAACTGGCTGGGATTTCTGGGAGTTGTAGGACAACACACCTGGGGACCCACAGGTTGAGAACCACTGGACTAATCAGAGGTTCATCACAGACTAAAGGAATCTGACAGATTACTGCCAGACCTTTCATTTTTGCTCTTCCAATTTGAAATCAAAAGACAAAAAACAGCAGCCATTGAGTATAGCTTCTCTGTATTATTTGATTATCTGCAACCTGTCTTAGTGAGAGATGAAGGAACCCATGATAGCATGTTGTGACATGACTGTATGATACTTTATGAAAGCATTTGCATCAACACAGCTGCCAGTTTTAAATTAAGTCACTCAGTGGTGGTATCTACATGACTTCTGATGGGTGCATTTTAGAATCATGGAATCATAGAATTGGAAGAGACCTCATGGGCCATCCAGTCCAACCCCCTGCCAAGAAGCAGGAATATTGCATTCAAATCACCCCTGACAGATGGCCATCCAGCCTCTGTTTAAAAGCCTCCAAAGAAGGAGCCTCCACCACACTCCGGGGCAGAGAGTTCCACTGCTGAGCAGCTCTCACAGTCAGGAAGTTCTTCCTCATGTTCAGATGGAATCTCCTTTCTTGTAGTTTGAAGCCATTGTTTCACGTCCTAGTCTCCAGGGAAGCAGAAAACAAGCTTGCTCCCTCCTCCCTGTGGCTTCCTCTCACATATTTATACATGGCTATCATATCTCCTCTCAGCCTTCTCTTCTTCGGGCTAAACATGCCCAGCTCCTTAAGCCGCTCCTCATAGGGCTTGTTCTCCACACCCTTGATCATTTTAGTCGCCCTCCTCTGGACACATTCCGGCTTATCAATATCTCTCTTGAATTGTGGTGCCCAGATTTGGACACAATATTCCAGGTGTGGTCTAACCAAAGCAGAATAGAGCGGAAGCATAACTTCCCTGGACCTAGACACTATGCTCCTATTGATGCAGGCCAAAATCTCATTGGCTTTTTTTGCCACCACATCACATTGTTGGCTCATGTTTAACTTGTTGTCCACGAGGACTCCAAGATCTTTTTCACACGTACTGCTCTCGAGCCAGGCCCTGTCCCCCATCCTGTATCTTTGCATTTCATTTTTTTCTGCCTAAGTGGAGTATTTTGCATTTGTCACTGTTGAACTTCATTTTGTTAGTTTTGGCCCAGCTCTCTAATCTGTCAAGATTGTTTTGAATTCTGCTCCTGTCTTCTGGAATATTGGCTATCCCTCCCAATTTGGTGTAGTCTGCAAACTTGATGGGACTTGAGAACATGATGAAGATGCTTGAATGAACCCACCAGATAATCTATAGGGAGAATCCTTACATGTTGTGCAAAATAAAGTAGCCCATTTTTAATATCTTCAGCTTCTATTATACATTTTTATTTTTGAAATATGCCTCATATCTTTTATGTAGCCCATGCTAAGACTGAACTCTTTCACACAGAGATGCCCTGTTTATCTTTGCTGTTACTGTACTTCAACTAAGGTGATAATTCGACACAACATTTGATCTAAACTGGGAAACTGCATTGCCCAATTTATTTATGTATTTATTACATTTCTTTACCACTTTTCTCACCCCTAGGAGGACTCAAAGCGGTATACAACATTATCAATGGTAAAACCGAGCATGGGATGAACATCCTTGGCCTTTCCAAGCTCTTGGGACTTTATGTAAGAAGACCGACACACGTTAAAACTTTTAGACATACATCTATCCTGCTTGATCTCATAACATTCCTTAAATGAAAATACATAGTAGAGATACATTTGTTATGACAACTGTCCATTCCACATCAGAGGACAGCAATTCAAGGCCTATTTTCTTTGTTCTCTTGTATGTTTTATCCTTTTGAACATACAACCACATCACTTTTTACTTTTCATTTCTAGACAACAGTAACTCAACTCCCAACTCCCACTTTACAGCTGTCAACATTTTCTCACTTGTTTCTTGTGCTTAGTCATGAGCTTCCTAAATATCTGTATGAGCATAATGCTTATTTTGAACCTATCTTCAGGTATTTCTTCAACATGTGATTTATCAAGAGATGCTTTGGGAAAAAACTAGAAATAAACTAGAAATAAAGTATATCCAACTAAAACAAAGGAATACCCTCTTTCCGTTTACAACTTCCTTTCGCTTCCGATGTTGTCTATTCTGAGATAGTAAGATCTTAAGATGGGAAAAACCAGGAAGCCTGAACAGTGTTCCTTCCAGAAAGTGAGGAAAGTGATCAGAACCCCAACAAATTCATAATTTACCATTATGTAAGTTCAACTCTAGAAACAAATAATCCACATAACTGAATTACCTCAAACATTTTTAAAAATCTGCACGGAACAATTTTGACAATTTTGACTTGTATCATTTTTTAAAGAAACCTCAAAGTGTATGTATCTATAGAATGCTTTACAAGAACATAAGTTTTAAACTAAAATATTGACCTAATTTTAAAATATTACACATAATGCAAAGCAGTGAATATTTTGAGAGATATTGAGATTAAAAAGCCTGTTAGTAATTGTCACAGAAATTTTTAACTGTTACTGGCTAAACTGCCTAGAAAAGAAAAAGGAAGGACAGAGTCAGCAGACCTATGAAAAGAAACCATAGGAAGCTTAAATTATAACATAATTGAGAAAGAAAACATGTAAAGCTAAGATCAAAATAGAAGAATGCACATGGTCACTGATTGCACCGAGGAAGGATATAAAGTTGTATTGCAGACATTTTATATTATTGCTACAAAAATGATTTTCTGTAATATGTGAAATACTTCAATTTGTAAAAAAACCCAAAAAAAAACAGTTGATGTGAGCTTCCATAGTTTCTTATAGATCTAGTAGCCTCCCACAGACCACACAGTAACAGGTTCTACATGAAAATAGATTGTAATAGTATTGTCTATATCTGCAGCAAAACAAAATAACCAGAAGCTTAATGTAAACCGAGCAAGGGCAAAATTGTAGTTGGCAAGTCCATTTTTAAATAGAAAGGCGAAATCTGTTTATTTTCACATAATGAAGCATTTGAAAAACATAATATTCATGAGTGCAAAATGGCTATCGAGCCCAGAACTATGTCTGTGCAGTAGCCAAACGGATGTCAATGGGAAGGCCACAAGACAAATATGAGTGCACCAGAAGCCCCCTACTCATGTTTGCCAGCACAAGTGTACAGAATAACATTGCTTCTGATAAAATATAAACTACATCTATTGTAATTAAAACCACTAAAACCTACACTCTGCAGGATGCCGTCTAATTTCTTTTCAAAGTTGTTTAGGGTGCTACATCTTGTGATAATGAATTCCACAATTTAAGTTATGCACTACAGACATACTTTCATTTATTTAGCTTCACTAAATGATCCCTTGTTCTAATGACATGAAACCTGGGTGAAGTTCTCTGTATTCAGTATTTCCACTCCAAGCTTAATTTTAAACACCTCTTTCACAATCCACTCTCCTTGTTTTCTCCCTAATTTTAACAGTCTTAAAGACGCAATCTTTCCTTACTAGTAACAGCTCCATCTTTTATCATATTCAGTACCTTTCTCAGTCCACAAGCAAAGGACCTGAAATACATTAATAAGCAGACATACTAATTACCCAAACCAGTTCTATATTTCTGGATTTTAAAGTTATTTATCTAGAAAAGTTGATAATGCATCAGGAAGAAATTCAACTTTGAGCAATTTTTTTCTATATTTTTACTGTAAACATGACCAATTTCTGTGCAAACATTCCAGTACCTGAGCCACTTCAAATGAGCAGATAAATATTAAAATATAAGGCTTTGGTTTCAAGCTGAGATTTGTTATCAGGGTGTGAAACTTCTTTTTTTCAGGGATCAAACTCAAATTAACAGTGATTAACAACAATCAATGCTTGATCCTTAACTACAAAGGTATATCTCAGTTAATGAAGATGGTATGTTCCTGGCCTTTGCTTCTTTACCAGAGACAAAAATAGCATTGAAAAAATAAGGACAGGTACACCATAAAAACAAAAGGGAAAAGAGTAGCTTAAATGCATTTCAGGAAATGTTTTATTCAGGACTAAAGATACGCACATGTGAAATAAAACAATCAGATAAGATAAGGATTGTTTGGGTAAACAAAAACATTCAGAATCCTCTAGAGGCCACTTCAAGGCTTCTTCCAAAATGCATTCAGGGACAATTTGTTTCTTTTCATTAGCCTTCACTTTTCTTAGGGTTTCCATTCTATTTGCAAAACGTATAGCTCTAAGAGTTTGTTTGCTTTTAATATGCTGGAGGTAGCTGGTGAAATGGGCTTATTGCTTTCTCCAACTCCCATGTTTTGTCATTCACACCTGATCAGTAAGAGATTCCAAAGGTAGCTGCTATTTACCTGCGTGTAAGGAGACACACATGACTACAGTTTGACTGGCTAAGTAGAACCCTCGTATTTCCCAGCTCAAGTTTTATTGCACTTTTTATCAGATCTGCTTCTCCAATCCATCAACAGTGTTGATTCTCCAGCCTTCTTACACCATTCTCCTGATAGCGATGCTGCTAAAAAAAACCTTCTAAAAAAGAGGGGCTAGCAGACATAAAAACACCTTTTAAAAAGAAGTTTTGTTTTCAGAGATTGTTGTGTCTGTAATTGAACACATACAGGAAGGCATTTTCGTTGGAGGGGAAGAGTGGCAAAATCCCACAGTATCTCTCCATCTTCTGATTACTATCAAGAAATCAAGTAGCACTATATCTCCACTAACACACACTGAAGATTTGAAACAATGGGAAAATCCCAATCATACAGCAGCAAATGACTGAGAGTAGTGTACCAGGCCATGAACCACTGTGTTAAATAGCACTGTAATGTAGCAATTGTTCAATTAAAAATAAATCATTTAGTGAATCTTTAAATAATTGCTTATCAGTCCCAATCCAAAAATATGTGTTTCATTCATTTCAAGAGTAAGACCTACTTTTGCACATACTTTATGAGTTTCATGTCCATCCACAACAGTTCAACCAGGTCAGAGAAATTATCAAATGTATGACAGCAAGCCATGTGTTGGAGTAGGTAACTTCAGGTAGTCTAAGGAAGTTAAGTTTGGCCTGCTGGCATTCAGCCTAGTCCAGACCAGTCTTCCTCAATAAAACAGTAATTGGGTTCAAGAATAAGGCTTTCATTGTTTGCTTCTTTTAAAAAAGGCTTCTCACTGAAGTTTGATAGTTACAAGTATTTTTAACTAGGTCTTAGCAGTGTTCTGGAGCACATTAGCATGCTCTAATAGTAGTTTGCTAACGTGTTAAATTTATTTATTTATTTACTGTATTTGTATATCGCCTTTTTCAACCCGTAGGAGACTCAAGGCAGTTAACAGGGTAAAATTCAATGCTTACAATACAATTAAAAACATAACATATAATAAAAATTAAACCTATCAATAAAATATAAATGTATAGTGTTGCCTTGTTTAAAAAGTCCAATCTCATTGTCTTCATTCCATTTTTCTATGTCAGTTACTCTGCATTTGGAAACGCTTGTTCAAAAAGCAACATCTTGACTTTTTCCGGAATGTTAAAAGGGAGATGGCCGATCTAATATCTATAGGGAGGGCGTTCCACGGCTGAGGGGCCACTGCCAAGAAGGCTCTGTCTCTCGTCTCTGCCAAATGTACTTGCGACGAAGGCGGTAACGAGAGCAGGGCCTCCCCAGATGATCTTAAGAGTCCTAGATGGTTCATAAGGGGAGATGCATTTGGACATGTAAGTTGGGCCAGAACCGTTTAGGACTTTATAGGCTAAAGCCAGCACTTTGAATTGTGCCTGGTAGCAAACTGGCAGCCAATGGAGCTGGTGCAACAGGGGAGTTGTACACTCCCTGAGCACCACTCCTGTTAGCAATCTGGCTGCCATTCGTTGGACCATTTGAAGCTTCCGGGCCGTCTTCAAAGACAACCCCACGCAGAGCATGTTGCAGTAGTCTATACGGGATGTAACCAGAGCATGGACTACCATGGGCAAGTCAGATTTCCCAAGGTACGGGAGAGCTTGTGCACAAGTTTAACTGTGCAAATGCTCCCTTGGTCACTGCCGAAACCTGGGGTTCCAGGCTCAGCGATGAATCCAGGATCACACCCAAGCTGCAAACCTGTGTCTTCAGGGGGAGTGTAACCCCATCCAACAAAGGCTGTAACCCTATGCCCTGTTCGGCCTTATGACTGACCAGGAGTACCTCTGTCTTGACTGGATTCAGTTTTAATTTGTTTGCCCTCATCCAGATAGTCACAGCAGCCAAGAATCGGTTCAGGATCTGAACAGCCTCCTTAGTAGCAGGTGTGAAGGAGTGATAGAGTTGGACATCATCTGCGCACAGGTGACATCGCACCCCAAAACTCCGGATGATCTCCCCCAGTGGTCTGCCATAACCACAAATTACTTTCTAAAAGGAAACTACTCACTATGTAATTACATGGTTCACTGCTCTCATCTTGATTCCTTCAAATAACTTTTTAAACTAAGAGTTGGCAATTCAACCCCCAACTGATAAAAATCATTTCCAACATGTAAGGGACTGGATGGTAAAAAAGAAGCTTAAACTTTAATTGTGAGAAGTTGTACACTCATAAAGTGCCTGGTTTGGGACTGAATGAACTTTTTCTTTAATAGGGTCGCTCTACTTCTGAAAGCTTAAGTTCATATTTGGTTACACTCTTGAAAAGGAATTTATGTTAAAGATACACAAGTAGTACTAACTGCTACATAGAACTTTTTCCAGCTTCAGTGCATTTGTCAGTTCATTCTGACAAATGTGAACTCTGGGAAAAAATATTCAGAAACTGCAGTTTTACAAACTTTGTTAAATTCCTTGCCCAAATTACCGGACAGGGCAGTTGCAGAGTGGGTGCAGCCCTCCGCCCGCAATCTTGCATGACACTCCATCAACTCTCCTATCTCCCAGGGCTCCCTGCACACCTGGCTGGAGAGCACGAAGGTGACAGCCAATCAAAGTGGGCCTCCTCAGTTCAATCTGACTGTCTAGTGGGGGCAAACCTGAGGGAACACCTCTTCCCCCTGGCCCACCTATCGGGTTTATATCCAGGTCCAGCTGTGCCTTTGAGCTCTTCCCGCCTAATACACCCTTTTGTATTTCTCCTGGTGCTGTATCCTTCTTTTGGCAAAACCTGTGGGGCTGTTGACATCCAGTTTCACTCTTGTATCCTGCCATCTTCCCGGGATGGATTCTCCTGACCTTGTGCAAGGGGCAGGCTGCACAGGGAACCGGAGCAACATTGGACAGATGCCTGTGCAGCAACCAATCTTGGTCATTTCAGCTCCAGTTTGGTTGAGGACAGTACCCAGCTACATCGGACTCTCCCTCTTGGTTTCACTGGCTCCAGCTGTAACCAATAAATCAAGTTGCGGCCTTTGTTCCCCATTCAGTGTGTGTCTTGTTCTTTGGGCTGAGGGGCACGTCACCTTGCACATGCAACTAGGTTCTTAACCATGTTATAATTGTTTTGAGTTACAGTAGCTTCTGGTTTGTTTGTAAGATCAACTCAAGAAGATGACATTAGCATGGAAGGGAACAAATGTAACTGTTCACCTTATACGTGGCTTTCTCCCAGATCTTTATTCTCATGCATACCGGTCATCACCTAGGAGATTACTTCAGATCCCAGTCTCATGAAGCCACAAGGTCAAATATTTCAGTAGTTGCTTCTGTAGGATGCCCTACCAATCAATCTGACAGATTTCAAAACTGCTGCTTCATGCCATATACAAAATGTATGTTTTTTAAACAAAGGAATTTCATTACAGTATAGGTATGTTTCAACTCTTGTGGATAACCTATTGCATTTGTAAGTTTATTATTTATTTATTCAATAACACTAAGTCACATATTTGTTTACCATTCTGAATTCACTCATACAGATATAGGATACAATAAGTATCCTACAAGTAGATTTACAGGGGTTAGGGGCACAAGACCCCATGAAAATGAAACTTCTCTCTAAGAATCTGCCTGCTGCTGAAAACAGATCACAGGAGGGCCAACCAAGCCATTCATGGGAGAATAGTGAAAAGCTTGAAAAAAGCTACCAAGAATGCTCTCCCATACCCTCACCAAACATACTTGGGCTGGTGATAGAATAAAAAAGAAGCTCTCCTGTGAATTAAGTTTCAAAAAAGCAGAAAACTAATAGAAAAAGAGGGCCCAAGAGATTAAAAAAAGAATGAGGAAAACTTTGAAGAAGATAAACAAAACTCACTACATCAATTTTCACCTCAATATCAAGGTTGTCACAGATTAAACACTGCTCAAACAATGCATCTGAAGATCTCTATCATGCGGAGATAATACAGGATGAAACTTTAGCAATGACATACTAAAAGTAACAAATCACCAAGATTGGATAGTTTTAACTGAACACAATGGAAATATGAAACAATTGTAACTAGTGGCAAAAACCTTCCTTTTTACCAAAAAGATAGTGGTGAAGATTTTAACATAAAATGAAGTAACGAACAAAGGACAACTGGAGAGCAAATATGATAAAGTTGCGTAAGAATCAAATAAATTAGTGGAAAATGGGATGCAACTTAGTTCCAAGACATGAGCTTTGCATGCATATTTCTGGTACAGTTTTCAGCATCTCAGGGAAGGACTATGGGATAATTCTGCTTGAAATCCAGGAAAGTCCCTGCCAGCAATAATATTTGCTAGAAAGACCAATGGCCTGGCTCAATTATAAAGAAATTTGTGGAATTTTTGTATACAGAACAATACATTTCTGAAACAATCAGCAGCAGCCTATAACAGGAAGTCCTACTTCAACAGTCCTTATAGAGTTCTACGAAAGTGTCAAGTATAGAAGCAGGGTACATATTATATGCTTGAGATTACTAAAGACTGCTAAACAAATCTATCACTTGTGAGATGAAGAAATGAATATTCTTAAGAGATAAAACAACAACAACAACAAAACACAAGATAGATTAACGAGTTAGTCTCAATAAAGACTAATACATTTTGGAAGACCCCACAGATACACGGAGACAGTGGAATTCATCTGATTCATTCATTCAATTCTTAATTTATAATGGAGATAGTCAAATCTGTAATGACATCAAATTACCGAGACATTCCCAAGCAGACTGCAAAATTCCAGTAAGATCTTCTCAAACCGTACCACAAACAACAGACAACTGAGATATAAATGCAAAGAGGCTGAAACCTAACTTAATATGTATACTCAAGTGGAAATAAAAGACCTTGGTATATTCTTAAAGCTTACTTGAAATATTTATTTAAGATATTTCTACCCCGCCTTTCTCCGCGGCCAGACCCAAAGAGGTTTACAGAATATAAACACACAGTATCAACAATAAAACATAAAATGTACAAGTTAAAACATACTAAAAACACATATACGATACATGTATTTATCGTGTCAGAAGTGAATTGAGAATAGTTAAAATGCAGCATACAACCAATAATGTAGTATACAACCAAATAAACATATACAATAAAACCCAACTTCCATCTCCCCCATATCAGCCCCTCAATAAATAGTCATAAACCTTAAAACTCAATCAATTTCTATGGCTCATGTCTTACTTAAAGGCCTTCTTGAAAAGAAAGGTCTTTATCCCCTTCCTGAAGCTGATCTTAGTCCTTCGGGAGGGAGTTCCACAGTGCTGGAGCTGTCCTTGAGAAGAAGCCTTCTATCGTTTTGCATAAACACATTTTTGAATGGTACTGAGTGGCAATCAGGGTCTCCTCGCTGGACCTCAACTTGCGACCAGGAGTATAAAGGGATACATGGTATTCCAGGTAGGCTGGACTGAAGCCGTATAGGCCTTTATAGGTGAGAACCAGCCCAGAAATGGATAGGCAGCCAGTGGAGCTGTCTCAGGAGCAGTGTAGCGTGCTCCAATACCACCTCTCATTACCAATCTGGTTGCAGATCTTTGTATGAACTGTAGTCTCCAAACACTTTTCAAGGACAGACCTACGTATGTAAAGTGCATTACAATAGTCCAGTTTGGATGCAACCATTGTGTGTACTACTGTGAACCATTCTGGTTTCTCTAGAAACGGGTACAGTTGGCACATAAGCTTTAATTGTGCAAAGGCCGACCTAGACACCACCGCCATTTTAAATATCTTAAAATATGTATGCACAATCCATTAGGGGAAAAGATAAAGTCAATGTTAGTGAAACAAAGAGCTGAAAACAAACCAACAAATACAGTTCCCCAATTTAAGTGGTAAATAGAAAGACATTATGGATTCAAATCCATTTAAAATAGATGTAGTGACTACGTGCATTAGAAAATCTCCATGGGATATAACAACTTGATTCTCTCATTCCCCACCTTTTCCCACCATACTTCACCAATGGTTATGTTGGCTAGCAGAGATGGAAGTTCCCCTCTGAACCCATTTAGGGAATCATATATTTCTCACCCAACCAAAATGACACTCAAGCTGAAGGTCACCATTCATCTTTCATTGTTTCAATTTTTCAGTAAGTCAGGTAGAAGCGAGAAGCCAGTGTTTTAATCAGTTCAGAAGTGAAAGACTGTGAACAACTCACACTTAAGGCAGGGATATTATTATTATTATTTTTGTCGTGTCAGGAGTGACTCCTGGTGTGAGAGAATTGGCCATCTACAAGGACGTTGCCCATGGGACGCCTGGATGATTTGATGTTTTATCATCCTTGTGGGAGGCTTCTCTCATGTCCCCGCATGAGGAGCTGGAGCTGATAGAGGGAGCTCATCCGCCTCTCCCTGGATTCGAACCTGCGACCTGTCGGTCTTCAGTTCTGCCGGCACAGGGGTTTAACCCACTGCGCCACCGGGGGCTCCAGGGATATTATTATCTCAGACAGATACAGGATCCTTTGGTCAGAAGTTGCAGAAATCTAGGTGACAATATTTAATCTTGTTTGGGTAGGGTTACACTCCCCTGCTTATCCACTCAATATGCAGCTTCTCTGTACTCCTTGAGCCATCACTCCCTATGGATACACAGGTGATAGAAAATTAGCTCTTACCATCTTTGGTTATATACTTGACAATAGCCTTTACCAGAGAAAATGGGCATAACATCAATTATCAATACCTCTGTTACTTCCAAATGAGATTACTACTTATGTTCTTTATGTGGGGGGTGCCTTTTTAAAAAACTCAAGATTTCAATACATGGGAAATACTGATGCAAGACCGATACACACAAATATATTATTTCATCTAAAATATTTGCCCATGGTTCCTGACTTATTTTAAAGGCATGACACTGATCTATAAAGCCCTATTTAATTTAGTATCAAGTTACCCCAAGAACCATTACATTCCACATCTGTGCAGTGTTTAAGATCAGCTTCAAGGTACTGATCTCTGACATCTCCCTAACAATGTAAGCTAAACTAATTGTCTGAGAGCTCTCTCTCTATTCCATTAATCTTGTTTCTCAGCTAAGTGGAAGAAGATGGCAAGAAAGAGAAGTAAAGGGCCTTCACTTCTAAAATCCTACACTATCTTCCTGACCATTCTCATATATAGTACAAATTTTCCTTCAAAGTTCTTCAAAGTTTTCACCTCCCCACAATGTCTATATACAGATGCCATGACCTTTGGCCCTCCCTCTTTGTTGACCCAAAACCATCACTACCAACTCTTCCTGCTCCCAGCCTTTAAGTGACTTTAGCCGTTTTCTTTCATGATGCTTTTCATAACCGAATATTGTCACCATTTTCTTCCTTCACCTCTCCTTTCACAAGTTCTCGGTAAACATTTCAGCACAATCTCCCTTTTTCATGACTGTTACAGGTTACAAACAGATCTCCATGTGTAAAGCTAAAATAATACAGATCCTTTCCTTTCACTCTTGCATTCTCTTTTCCCCTATTGTCTCTCCCGTGTTAAACTGTCCACTACAAGCTCTTGATGCAATGACCTGTCCTCTTGCACTCTGCAAAACGCTACATACATTGATGGCTCTATATAAACAAACAACTGTCTTTCATTCATTGCAACAGTTTAGTAACTCAGGGAGAGGGGAGGTGGCTTCATTATGTACTGCACTCACAGCAGGCTGTGAGTGCAGTACATATGCTTAAACTAAAGATCAGTGCAAGCAAAAGAAAATCACTACTCCAAGATCTGGTAGCCACTGACTAAGCCAACAAATTTACAATAGAATTAGAAATTTGTGATGTAAAGGTCTTTGGTTAATCATTTATGGCAAGAACTAAAATGGAACCTCTCTGGTCAGATGCAGCATACCTGTGCATATCAAGGACTCATTTTCCACATTATACCTTGAGCTTTCCAAGGTCATCTAGGTAGCCACTGTTAAAAACAAAATACTGGATTTAATTAATTTTTGGTCTCATGCTGCATGTTAATTGACTCAATAGTAAAAAGTGTACCATGTTTGGAATGATCTATCAGCAATGTCACAACTAATTATTTGGCAGTTATTTACACATGGAGCCCTCAGTGGCGCAATGGGTTAAACGCTCAAGCCGGCAGGACTGCTGACCGAAAGGTCTGCAGTTCGAATCTGGGGAGCCGGGTGAGCTCCAGTCTGTCAGCTCCAGGTTCTCATGCAGGCAGCGTCCTTGCAGATGACCAATTTTGTCACACCAAAAGCTACTTGCAGTTTCTCAAGTCACTCCTGACACGAACCCCCCCCCAAACACATACAATAATGTACACGTGTCATATGCCTATTCCATGTTTATTCTTAAATTATATATCAGTCTACATTGGTGCCAAAATAGTACGCAAACAAAAAGGTTTTTAATAGCAAAACGTGAACGAGCTGTGCACCTACCCCAGCACACCTACACAAGCTCCGAAGTTTACAGGAGAATAAAGACTAAATTTGTTCAAAAAAAATTTGTTCAAAATTCTGGCCATTTGAAAAGTTGGATTGGTCCCAGTCAATAAAACAAGTTGCATCAATACTTTTATGAATTAAAATCTTAGTGGGAATTATGCACTCCTAAAATGAAGATTTGTCACAAAATTCCATCAGAGCCAACTTATTGGAAAACTACTTTTACAATCCAGTACCAAAACTCCATAGCTCAAAAAGGAAGCCCAACAAACTTTGATCTAATCACTGCAGCCTGCGTAAATGAATTACATTACTTTATTAAGTACACAGTATGACTCCTGAATCTATAAGAGATACATTCCTGCCAGACACGTTACGTAAAAATGCAAATATGGCCATTAAGTCACGAAATCATCCTACTTCTTCAATTCTACGACTCACCTTTTCCCCATATAAATATTTCTGAAAATGGAGTGCATCTTAAAATCATGGATGCTTTTTTATAAAAGGTATTAAACGTTTTATTTCTGTTGGTGGTGCTGAAATTAGTGTGTGCACTACAATCGATGACATCTTAGTATTGAAAAAAGATTGTAGCTTATTTCTAGTGGTAGCAAATCATAAAGTTACATTGGAGGATTTAGATCAGACATGGGCAAACTTCGGCCCTTCAGGTGTTTTGGACTTCAACTACCTGCTGTTAGGAATTGTGGGAGGTAAGTCCAAAACACCTGGAGGGTCGAAGTTTGCCCATGCCTGATCTAGAGATTCTCAGAGATGTATTCTCTTTAGGAATTTTCTAGGTTCTCCAACACAAATCCATGATAACTTCAGTCATAAAGCATATCATATAATCACCTGAAGGACCTAGAAAATTCCTAGAGAGACTGTTTCTCCCTGGACATGGGTAAGAGAAACTCAAGTATTGGTTCTGTGGCTATGTGGGTCAAGATGATATGCTGTCAATATGCGGTAGTATTTGATGATACAACATTTTATACTGGAACACATATGTTCAACAAGTACAGTAAGAAAGATGTTGTCTGACTGCAACTCACATCAGTCCTGCACATCCAGTGAATATTTAGGAAGACCAGAAGTCACAGTTAAACAACATCTGGAGTGTCAGATCTTGCCACCCTGACCTACAAACTAACTTAGCTGCATTCTAAGTCCATAAGCTTTTGTTATCCAGGAGAACCGAAAAGCTTTTCTGCGTACTATTATTTCCCCCACCATCTCTTAAGTAGTAAGATTCTGGTACCCATGTCTTCTGATATAATTCACTCTTAAGTTTCCTGGCTTCAGTTACAAACTTCAGTTGTCTAATAAACAGAAACTATATTGTCTCCAATCTGAGGATAGACATCTGTATCACTTACCTTACTATTCATTTAAGGATGACACTTGCACAACAGACAGGGTATAGACAGCTACTTGTGAATGTCCAAGTTACCTACTCAAATTCCTTATTTGGAGAATTTCGAAACGTATATGTAATTACTTGGTAAACTTAATAAACAAAAATACCAATGGATACAGCAAAAGAATCATCCAAAGTATGTTTGAGGGGATGTTACCATTCTTTCCGTCAATTCAGGGCCCTTCCACAGAATATCAAGGCAGAAAATCCCACAATATTTGCTTTGAACTGGGTTATCTGAGTTCACACTCAGATAATGTGGGATTTTCTGCCTTGATATTCTGGGATATAGGGTGCGTGGAAGGGCCCTTAGGGAGAAGACAAATCAAACTATTTACATATGAAATATTAAAATGTAATACACTTTAGAGAAATACCTATAATTTGTAGAATTCACCAGAAAAAATGTAACTTCTAACATGCTTTTCTGAAAACATCCCATTTGAGATTCGAGTAGTTAATTAAAAGTATAACTTCTTCCCATTTATATCCTACGAATGAAGCCAACTTGGACCTTTAAAGTAAATATATGAAGAATCTTACTACAAAATGATAGAAATTTGCAAGGTATGAAACCAACTTCATGTTATACAGTCTGCTGATTGCATGTTCTGTGTATCTCCAAGACCCTATTCTAAAGCAAATGTCCTTTTAAATCAGTTATTACAGCTATTTACTAGGAAAGCTCTCAGACTTTGAAGAATTGGCATCTACAGGATACATATAAACCTCAAAAGTACTTGGCAAGTCTCCTTTATAATTTTAATCAGCATGACTATAATGGATCCTTATTATGCTTTAAGTCTGAACACAACTTGATTGCAATTCTTAAACAACAATTTAAGAGTCATTCATCTTCAAAAAAAGACAACAGTAAAATACCATGATGTTCACTTCACTAAGAACGTAACAGCAACTGCAAGATCAGAACAAGTATTCAACTTGCATAGTATCTTTCTTCCAAATGCCAACAAACATGAAGGCCTTAGCCTTTCCTTGTTGTTTAGTCCCTGACAAATGGTATTCTGTGGTGATCAGAAAGGTTCCATTTAGGCTGAATCTACACTGCTATATAAAATCTAGATTATCTGCTTTGAACTGGATTATATGGCAATGTAGACTCATATAATCCAGTTCAAAGCAAACAATGTGGATTATCTGCTTTGATAATTTGGATTATACGGCTGTGTAGATTTAGCCTTAGTTATCATCACAGATAGTAACTGTGACATTAGTTATCATCATAGATAATAACTGCGACATTAGTTATCAACATGGATAATAACTGTGACTATTTAAGCTAGTGGGAATCAGCACATCTTGTGGCAGCATATTCCTTTGGTTAATAATATCCCAGATATTAAAATGCACTAAGCTATAGTGTGCATGTATGTGCCTTCAAATTGTCAGTTGACTTATGCCAGCCACATGAATTTCAAGAATAGTTTGCAGTTCCTTCTTCTGAACTACCGCCTTGTGGTCTCACATTCAAGTATTAACTAAAGCTGATCCTGCTTAGCTTCAAGATCTGCAAGGATCTGCTGCTTTCGGGTATACTTTTTTCTGATGTAAAATGAGGTTCAACCCAAAGTTGAACTTTCAGCAGCAATGTTAACTTGGACCCCAGCTACACTGACCATTTAATGCAGTTTCAAATTGTATTCAAGAAAGTGATTTTGCTAGGTAGGTGATTAATAAGAAATCCTGGAACAAGTTTGAGGCCTAGATAGTGAGTACACAAAACACAGAGCACTGACACACATTAAGGGCTTTCTTTCATGTATTTTTGTGCGAGTTATCAAGTCAGCGGAGTTTGAAGCTAGCGTCAAAATCTGGAAGGCCACAAGTTCCCCAGTCCAGGTGTAGGAGAACCCAAAAGTTTTATGTACAAGGCTCCATCTGAACTAACCATTTAATACAGTTTGAGAACTCACTACCCTTATCAACCTCAGTCAATACGTTAGGCCTGACTATATTGGAAAATCATAGAGGAATACAACTTCCCCACTTCTTTCCTTGACCTTTCATTCTTGTGTCATCATTATGAATGAGTACTTCAACAATATTTCCCGTCCTTCAGACAATAATCTTTACTTCATCCACCACAGAATTTGATGAAATCATGTTAAAAAGATTATGAGATACCTCTTTTACTAAACTATCATATATCATACCCCAAATGATCAAATGATTCATAAGTCACACATGATTTCAATATTTCTTACTATCATGCATACTGTATTCAACCCTTCAATTCCTCTCATTTTGTTTTCTGAACATTTAATTCAGTGTCAGCAATACACACTATATACAGGGAAAAATGAACTATCTTCTACGCTGCCTTTTGTCACACTGCAAACTGTGAGAGGCAAAAGATAGTGAGCATTACATATCTAGGAAAAGATAAAAATTCTAAAGTATCAACCTTGTACACCTGCATGTCAAAAAGCACCTTCTGGAAAGAGCATGTAAAACAATGTCTATGGTAAAATGTTTACTCAGCCATATCGATAAGACTAAAATATATTTTAACTTGCTGAAAATTTAACTTCAAGCCTCACTTGTAGTAAATACACATGGAAATGTACTAAGATCATAGCACACAATACAAATCAGTGAATAACTATTTCTTCAGTGCTAAAACACCACTGAATGTAAAGCACACACTGTCAATACCATCAACAGAATATATACACACACATACAGGCAGTCCCTATGAAATGAACAAGATAGAAAGATTCTTTTTTTAAAGTATTGTTTTTGTTAGTTTTAGGAAACATAGGGAAAGGTTAACACCACTATGATGTTTGTTTTGCTTTCTGTTCAGATGATTTCAACTCACTTTCTGTCCCTGTGATCATTGGATTTTGAAAGGTTTGGCCTGTTGTGGAAACAAGGGCTGGTGCTAAAGATTCAGTGGAGACACTTGTACCCATGGTAACTCTTTCAGGAGTAAGTTTCCCTTCCTAGGGGTCGATTCCTTTCACTTCCTGTTGTCTCACCTCTGTTCTTAACTATGTGTCAGATGTAAGTTGGACTGCCTATACACACAGAGAGAGAATCCCTGAGTTGTAGATAGATAGATAGATAGACAGACACACACACACACACACAAATGAATCTGCATTTCTAGGATGCACCTTGTGTTTAGAAATATTTATATGTGGGGGAAGTGCATCTTAGGACCTCATCACACTAGAGCATGGATACACTTTAAATCCAGTTTCTGCCTCCTGCAGAATTCTGGGGCTTGTAGTTCAGGGGGGGGGGGGGCTTCAAACTCCTCAGCCAGGCAGGAGACAGACACTGGATTTAAAGTGGATCCTTGCTTTGGTGTGTAGAGGTTGTTAGAATCAAAGAAATACAGTATATCAACTATTAGATCCTATTCTGCATTATGATCCTTCTCAAGCTTAAATGATATTTTACACAACTTTTTCGTTCCTAATATAAACAGCTGAACATATGCAGAATCTCTTCCCAACCCTAAACTTCCTCTTTGAAGCTCACTTCCTGCTATAAGCACCCTCAACTCCCAACACAAATCCTGACACACCTTCTTCGCCCTGTCACACCAACACGTCCACACTTCGAAGTCCTCTGGCCTGCACTGCTGCCAACCCAGCCTCGCCCGGGAGCGTACCTCAACCCCACCCAGAGCTATGGTCAACATGCATCTTGAAGCCCTTCCACATGCCATATAATCCATAATATTAAGACAGAATAACCCACAATATCTGCCTTGAACCAGGTTATCTGAGGCCCCTTCCACACAGCTGAATAAAACCCCACATTTCTGCTTTGAACTGGAATATATGCCAGTGTAGACTCAGATAACTCAGTTCAAAGCAGATATTGTGGGATTTTCTGACTTGATACACTGAGTTATCTGGCTGTGTGGAAGGACCCCGAGTCCACACTGCCATATATCCCAGTTCAAAGCAGATACTCTGGGTTATATGGCAGTATGGAAGGGCCCCCGAGTCCACAGTGCTATATATCAAAGCCCCCTTCCACACATTTGAATATAATCCCACATTATCTGCTTTGAACTGGATATATGTCAGTGTGGACTCAGATAACCCAGTTCAAAACAGATATTGTGGGATCTTATTCAGTGGTGTGGAAGGGGACTTGCTCTCCTTTTCCAACAGCACAATGACAAGAGAGCCCATCTAGACGTGTGTGCACCCCATGTTGCCTCCCCATTACATCTCCCGCTCAAGTAAACAAACACAGGTCCCTTCCACATAGCCATATAACCCGGAATATCAAGGCAGAAAATCCCACATTATCTGCTTTGAACTGGAATATATGGCAGTGTGGACTCAGATAACCCAGTTCAAAACAGATATTGTGGGATTTTCTGGAATATATGGCAACATGAACTCGATAACCCAGTTCAAAGCAGATACTGTGGGATGTTCTGCCTTGATATTCTGGGATATAGGGTTATGTGGAAGGGCCCTGAGTCCACGCTGCCATATATTCCAGTTCAAAGCAGATAGTGTGGGGTTTTCTGCCTTGATATTCTAGGATATAGGGCTATGTGGAAGGGCCCTGGGCCCATGCTGCCATATATTCCAGTTCAAAGAAGATAGTGTGGGATTTTCTGTCTTGATATTCTGGGATATAGGGCTATGTGGAAGGGCCCTGGGTCCACGCTGCCATATACTCCAGTTCAAAGCAGATAGTGTGGGATTTTCTGGAATATATGGCAACGTGGACTCAGATAACCCAGTTAAAGCATATACTGTGGGATTTTCTGCCTTGATATTCTGGGATATAGGGCTATTTGGAAGGGCCCTGAGTCCATGCTGCCATATATTCCAGTTCAAAGCAGATAGTGTGGGGTTTTCTGCCTTGATATTCTAGGATATAGGGCTATGTGGAAGGGCCCTGTGTCACGCTGCCATATATTCCAGTTCAAAGCAGATAGTGTGGGATTTTCTGGAATATATGGCAACCTGGATTCAGATAACCCAGTTCAAAGCATATACTGTGAGATTTTCTGCCTTGATATTCTAGGATATAGGGCTGTGTGGAAGGGCCCTGGGTCCATGATGCCATATATTCCAGTTCAAAGCAGATAGTGTGGGATTTTCTGGAATATATGGCAACCTGGACTCAGATAACCCAGTTCAAAGCATATACTGTGAGATTTTCTGCCTTGATATTCTGGGATATAGGGCTGTGTGGAAGGGCCCTGGGTCCACGCTGCCATATATTTAGTTCAAAGAAGATAGTGTGGAATTTTCTGCCTTGATATTCTGGGATATAGGGCTATGTGGAAGGGCCCGGGGTCCACGCTGCCATATACTCCAGTTCAAAGCATATACTGTGGGATTTTCTGCCTTGATATTCTGGGATATAGGACTATGTGCAAGGGCCCTGAGTCCACGCTGCCATACACTCCAGTTCAAAGCAGAGAGTGTGGGGCTTTATTCAGCTGTGTGGAAGGGGCCACACTTCCAATCGGCCTGGCCAAACTTTTCCTCTGGGCGCCCCACCGAAATTACGTTCCACGTGCGGGGCCACGTCCCTCTACAACCCGCTTCGTGGGAAATTAGAATAAATCCACGGCTCTTCCGGCTAGGCCCGGCTCTCCTCCTCTGCCACGGCAACCCAGAAGGGCCAAGGGAGAGCCAGGCCGAGCGCACAACCCAACCGCAGGGCGGGGCCTAGGCCCAGTAGGGCGGCCGAGGCCTGGCTCTCGGCGGAGGGGAGCCGTAACGGACACCCAGGCCTGGCCCATGACGAGGCAAAGCAGGCCTGGCCCGCCTTCCGGGCTTCGAAACCGCGCAGGGAGCCGCCATGATGCCCCCCTCCCTCCTTTCCCTCAGCCACTCACCTTCATGTCGGGACATCCTAGTTCACGAAGAGGAGGCGGCGGTGGTAGTAGCAGAGGCAGCGGCCCGGCCCGGCCCAGACCAGGCCCGTCGCGGGCTCCAGTTCCCCCCCCGTCCCCGCCTCCTCCCTCCCGCCCTCCCCGGCCTGGGCCTTGGCCGCCTCCTCCTCCTCCTCCCGCTGCCGCTGCTGCTCCTCCTCCTCCGTCCTGGCCTGGCCTGGCCGGGGCCCCCTCCTGAGGGGCGCGCGAGAGGCGAGGGGGGGGGAGAAGCCAAGGGAGGAGGAGGAGGAGGAGGCGGCTGAGGCGGCGGTGGGTCCCCTCCTTAAGGCCCTTCCTCCCACGGTGACTCCGCCGGCAGCAGCAGCAGCAGCAGCTCCTCTAAGCGCCGCCTCTCCTCGACGACGACGACAACGGCGGCCGCTTTCGTCCCTGACTTCCCCTCCCTCACAGGAGGAACAGCAGCAGCGCCGCCAAGGCCTACTCCCCTTCCTCCTCCTCTTTCCCAGCTTCCTCTCCTTCTCTCTCTCTCTCCCTGCCCAGAGGAAGAGGAAATCGCTCAAAGGGGAAGGGAGGGGGGAGGAGGAGAAGGGAAGGGGGCTCGCGCTCTGCCTCGCGCTTCCTCTCTCTCCTAATGCTTTCCCGCCTCCTCCTCCTCCTCCTCTGCTCCCTCAGCACGGCGCGCGCCTCAATGGCCTGCCTCGCGACCGTTTTGAAATCTATCCATATATATATATCTAGAGAGAAAGAGAGAGCTGTGTAAAAGGGCCCTGAGTTCACACTGCCATGTATTCCAGTTCGAAGCAGATATTGTGGGATTTCCTGCCTTGATCATTCTGTTTTATATGGCTGTGTGGAAGGGCCCTAAGTTATACTGCTGTGTGGAAGGGCCTTTCATGGCAGGTCTTATATTTATTTATTTATTTATTTATTATTTAAAACATTTATATTCCGCCCTTCTCACCCCGAAGGGGACTCACAGCATATACATGGCAAACATTCAATGCCGGGACACAGATGCACATACAATACATAAACATTAAAAAAAATTGATCAAAATATTAAAATACCATTTAAAACCGTCCTAGCCATCCGCATCAAATCCAATTGGCCCTGTCATCTTTCCCACAGCCGCTTCATTGCCCTGTCCCAGAAGTTTGGTCCCACAGACAAGTTTTTACCATCCTTCTAAAGGACAGGAGGGAGGGGGCCGACCTGATCTCACCAGGAAGGGACTTCCATAGCTGGGGAGCAATCACCAAGAAGGCCCTGTCTCGTCCCCACCAATTGTGCCTGTGACAATGGCGGGACAGAAAGCCTCCCCGGAGGATCTTAATCTCTGATAGTTTATAGGGGGAGATGCATTTGGACAGGTAATTTGGGCTGCGGCCGTTGAGGGCTTTATAGGCCAAAGCCAGCATTTTGAATTGTGCCCGGTAGCAAACTGATAGCCAGTGGAGCTGGCGTAACATGGGAGTTGTATGCTCTCTGTATGCCGCCCCAGTTATTAAACTGGCAGCCTCTCGTTGGACTATTTGAAGCTTCCAAGCAGTCTTCAAAGGCTATATCCCAGGGATCTAATCCCAGGTTTTTTGTTTATCCCATGGCCCATCCACACAGCCATATAACCCTAAAGCAAGGGTCTTCACACTTTTAAAACAGAGGGCCAGGTCACAATCCCTCAAACTGTTGGTGGTCCGGATTATAATTTGAAAAAAACAAACAAAAAAACATGAATGAATTCCTATGCACACTGCACATATCTTCTCTGTAGTGAAAAAAAAAACACTTAAAACTAATACAATAATAATAATGAAGAACAATTTTAACAAATACAAACTTATTAGTATTTCAATGGGAAGTGTGGGCCTGCTTTTCGCTAATGCGATAGAATTGTTAATGTGTGCTTTCAAGTCGTTTCAGACTTAGGTTGACCCTGAGCGAGGGCCGGGTAAATGACCTTGGAGGGCCATATTTGGCCCCCAGGCCTTAGTTTGCCCTAGAATATCAAGGTAGATAACCCCACAATATTTGCTTTGAACTGGGTTATCTGAGTCCACACTGCCACATATCCCAGTTCAAAGCAGATAATGCGAGATTTTATGCAGCTGTGTGGAAGGGCCCTCAGCTCTGTCCTCCGGGTTTGTAGTGACACCAGAGGCTCTCTGATAGAGAAGTGTTCAGTTCCCCACACAACTACACATCCCAGAATTCATTGGCAGCTAATATATCGAACTGCTATCATTCTATCTTGTGAATACCACCTTAGGCCATATCATCCGGAGCCCTTCCGCATACCACATAACCCAGAATATCAAGACAGAATAACCCACAGTATCTATTTTGAACTGAGTTATCTGAGGGCCGTTGCACACAGCCATTTAAGACAAAAGATCAAGGCAGCTAATCCACGCTGCCATACAATCCAGTTTAATGTGGATTTTATACAGTTGTGTAGAAGGAGCCTGAAGAAGTAGTTGATCATTCACACTGCAGGGTGGAAGGCGCCACTTTTCAACTAACTGCCACAGCTCCGTTCTATCGGATAATCGGGTTTGTGGTTTTGGTGGCACCAGGGGCCCTCTGATAGAGAAGTGTTCAGTGCCTCACACAACACATCCCAGAATCCATTGATGGCTAATGTATCAAATTGCTATCATTCTGTCTTGTGGATTCTGGCTTAGGCCATATTATCCAGGGCCCTTCCACACCGCCATATAAACCAGAAGATCAAGGCAGATAATCCACAATATCTGCTTTGAACTAGGTTATCTGTCCACACTGCCATTTATTCCAGTTCAATGTGGATTTTATACAGCTGTGTAGAAGGGGCCGCGGTTTCTGAGTGCAGATTATCTGCTGTAAAGTGGATTATATAAGTTTACACTGCCATATGGTCCTGTTTAAAGCAGACCATCTGCATCAAGAAACTGGATCATATGGCAGTGTAGATGGGACCTCAATTTTTGATGCAAGTACGCAATTCTTCATAAAACCTTATTTTGCCAAATTCTTTGTCTCCGCCTCAACTCAAAGATCACTTTGTGTACTGATATTCCAGATTTAGATGGCTAAGTCTTTGAATTCTCCAGGCGATAGTTTTGGCCTCACACATCCCAATTATACAATAGTGAGAATAGCACAGAAGTATGAGGAAGGCAGTGGGGATTATGATTTTCAAGTCAAGATGCAGAAAGGCTTGGGCTTCTGGGGGCCCTTCCACATAGTCCCATATCCCAGAATATCAAGGCAGAGTATCCCACGATACCTGCTTTGAACTGGGTTATCTGAGTCCACACTCAGATAATATGAGATTTCCTGCCTTGATATCCTGGGATGTAGGGCTGTGTGCTTTCCCTCTCAAACTCATATTATTCTGAAATTGTTTCTGCTCCCCCCACTCCCACCCACAAAACCACAGGCATTTCTGTCCTCGAATTCTCTTACCAGAATCTCCCACACTGGGAATAGGATAATGTGTTTAAACTCACAAAATCTTATCTTATGACTGAGAGCTAAACTAGAAATATCTGTATCCTCAGGAGGGAAGGACTCCCCAAAGTTATATTCAAGTCCCAGTGGGTTCATCTGAGCTAACAAACCAGACGCCTCATTCTTGGATATTCTTCTCTAGACTACACGTATATGTGGCCCAGAATCTCTTGTTCATTTCCAAACATTGTAATGATTAGTATACGTTTATTGGACAACAGTTAAAAAGAGGGACATTATGTATAAAGTTATCCAGGTAGGGAAAATTGCAGCCACAGAAGATGCTGTGCACTTCTTTGTTCCTGACACAATCTCAACCAGCAATCGAGCTAGTTGTCATTCTCAGACAAGAGATAAGAATAAAGTGGGAAGGGGCTCCATTGAGAAATTTGTTTTTCCATTTTTTTATTATTTGTAATCAATTAAGACTTTATTGAATGAGCTAAAGATTAAAGTGCCGACTTATTGGGAAGAACAAGACACATATATTCTAATTATTTTGCGTATGCCCAAAGGCACTAATCTGAGGCTCTGGGTCCAGATTTTCCCCCATAATAGCCAGCAGCATCACCACAAAAGATCTGGGCATAAATCTGTGGCAAAATAACTTTCTGGAGGGATATCTTAGAGGAGTGGATGCAGCCCACATAAACAGGTTGTCTGCCTGTCCCCCAAGATCCTTGTTATAAAGCAGGAATGGGCAACTTTTGTCTCTCCAGATCTGGACTGCAGTGCCCATTAGATTTAATGAGGATACCTGGAATGTATGCTGAGAAATGTAGTTCGTATAGAAATAATGCCAGGCACAAATTGCCCGTCCATCTTATACAAAGGTGACAGGATAAAACATTTCTTCAGCACATAATGATGGATGCTGTAATTCAACACATTTGAAGAGCACTAGATTGAGAAACGGGGTGAATATAAGTAGCATTAGAGCAGAGACATGATATGAGAAATCCTTAGTTCGAACTTCCCTGAAGTGATAAAACTACAGAGAAAATACATGTGTATAATAGCATGGACAAAATATTCTCAATGCCATAATTATTAATCTTATTTTTCCACGGCAATTTCTAGTTTTGTTTTATATTACCATATTTCATTTATGCATCCACCAACATCTGTCTGGAAGTAGCAGCCAGTAATGAAAGGACCAAGGCATTGACATCTCCGGCCCAGCCTCTGTATGGATATAAGTCAGCACGCTAATGTCTTAAATCAAGAAACAGCTTCCTAAGATCTACAGAGATACTTGCGGGAACATCTCAGCAAGCGAGAGTCCAAAAGTGGAAGGTTAAAACCCGAAACCTCAATCAGTGGCTGATACTGGATGAGAAACTCCCTCCTGGGCACAAAGAAGATTGGGCGACTTGGAAGGCACTGAACAGACTGCCCCCTGGCACCATGAGATGCAGGGCCAATCTTAAGAAATGGGGCTACAAAGTGGAGTCCATGACATGTGAGTGTGTAGAGCAAACCACAAACCACTTACTACAATGCAGTCTGAACCCTGTCACATGCACAATGGAGGACCTTCTTACAGCGACACCAGAGACACTTGAAGCAGCCAGCTTCTGGTCAAAGGAAATTTAGCACAATGCCAAGTTTTTAACTTTGTGGTTTTTTAATACATTTTTTTATACAAAGGAAGCAATGCCTACTTTTGCTAGACTCTCCGAGGAAGGAATAAATATAAAGGAAAAGGTTACATGAAGAAGCAAGTTTCTCAGTTTCTTAGTGTGTTCCAAGAGAAGATCCTGGATCCCTTAGTGACCCAGAAACTTGGAAAACATTTCCAAACTGTCTTTTCTGCTTCTGATACAGAATTCTCAATTTGCTGACACGATAAATATATAATAACATCACTTAGCAGAGTAACACATTTGACCACATAGAACACAGATTGAACAAGTACATTTTAATTCGATGTTGGCAAAGATGTTCTTTCAGCATTTGAAACAGAACACTGATAATTGATCAGTACTACTGCTATAGTTTACATAAATTTCTGGAAATGAATGTTTAAATTGCTGTTGTTTTACAGAGAGTGAATAAAATTGTTAGAGGCTTGTCTTCTGGATTTCCTTCCATTCCAAGTACAGAGTTCTACTTGTGCCATATCTCCATTAGGAGAAAGTCCCTTGCATCCTCTCTCCAGATAAACTGGATTGCTGAAAAATACTCTAGAATGCAGATGTTATACTACCAGGTGATCTCTCCATGGACTGAAGGCCTTATAAGGGAAGACCCATGTACTCTCACTGACAATTAGTTACAAAACATTGTACTAGCTTTTGAAAACCACAAATGCTTATACAAAAATAAATTGCCTAGTCTTAAAGATTCCACTTGATTTCACACACACACATACCAGATGAAATCTGCATATTACTGGTAGGTAAATCTACTTACTTTGAATTGCATTTCTTGTTTTCTCTTGATTTTAGGATTTGTTCTTATACGACATCAAATTAGCTTCAACTTATGACAACAATATGAATAAGAGATTTTCAAGATACCTTGCCATCAATGGCCCTTCTTAGTTCAATAAACTCAGAGCTGTGGTTTCCTTGAATTAGCCTATCCAGCTGTAAAGCAATATTCCTCTTTTCCTATTGCAACTCACAAAGTTGCGTCATTTCATAATATGGCCAAAGTATAATAGCCTCAGTTTGGTCATTTTGGCTTCTAGGGAGAGTTCAGTGTTGATTTACTCTAAGACACATGTATTTGTCTTTACAATTCACGGTATCCATAAAGTTCCCCTTCACATTTCCATTTGTTTATTATTCACTTGTCAACTTTCTTCACTATCCACCTTTCACAACCATACATGGAAATACAATGGTGTGAATAACCCTGTATGAAATTGGTATGAAATTACGTATATTTACACTTAGGTCAGGGGAGGAAGCCTACACCAATGGTATCCCATGAAGTCTGTGTTTTAATGTTATTTTTATATTTATTTTACTTAAACTTTGCAAATCAGAATTATGTGCAAATCAAAATGCCTTTCTCCCATTCCAATTATTTTATATTACCCTTTCCTACTGTCATATAAGATAGCCAGTTGATTATTGCTGGGATTATCCCCCCCCCTCCCCATAAGAATGATAAAGAATGATAAAATTGCATTATATTATTTGTTGTTATGATGTGCTTTGAAAACATTTCTGACATATGGCAATTGTAAGGAGATCTTCTTGTGGGATTTACTTGGCAAGATTTGTTTAGAGGGGGGTTGTCTCGAAGGAGGAGGAGATGGTGAAGGTTTGCCTTTGCTTTCCTCTAAGGCTGAGAGAAGTCACCCAGTGAGCATCTATGGGCAAACAGGGTTCAGAGTTATAGCCAACCTCTCAAATTGTCATACCATACTGGCCTCTGCAATTTTATAAAAATTAACAATGTTGCTTTATAAAATGCAACCTATGTTTTACAATCTAAAGTTTATGAGTCATACATTCCAAATTGTAAAAGTGTACACTTCAGTGTCAAGAGCAGTGGTTCTCAACCTGCGGGTCCCCAGATGTTTTGGCCTTCAACTCCCAGAAAGCCTAACAGCTGGTAAACTGGCTGGGATTTCTGGGAGTTGTAGGCCAAAACACCTGGGGACACACAGGTTAAGAACCACTGGTCTATGCCATGTTTTTATCATGCAAATATCAGGAAAGTGTAACCCAAACCTACAGCTGTTTTCCTTTCAAAGATAAAATAGTATGTGAAATGTTCATTTCTTCCAACTTCTAGGAACCCTTCTATACTGCCATATAAAATCAAGATTATCAGCTTTGAACTAGATTATATTGCCATGTAGACTCATACAATCCAGTTCAAAACAAATAGTATGGATTATCTGCTTTGATAATCTGGCAGTGTAGAAAGGGCCTAGGATCATGTTAGAAACCTTTGGTTCTCCGGGTGTTTTGGACTAAAGAATCCCAAAAGATATTTAACAGGACCGAACTAATTTATTGTATTGTAACTAATTTATTGTGCAGCAGTAATAAGATACTAAGATAATAAGAAAATGGGGGACAATGCCTGGCTCGAGAGCAGTATGTGTGAAAAAGATCTTGGAGTCCTCGTGGACAACAAGTTAAACATGAGCCAACAATGTGATGTGGCAGCAAAAAAAGCCAATGGGATTTTGGCCTGCATCAATAGGAGCATAGTGTCTAGATCTAGGGAAGTCATGCTACCCCTCTATTCTGCTTTGGTTAGACCACACCTGGAATATTGTGTCCAATTCTGGGCACCACAATTGAAGGGAGATATTGACAAACTGGAATGTGTCCAGAGGAGGGCGACTAAAATGATCAAGGGTCTGGAGAACAAACCCTATGAGGAACGGCTTAAGGAGCTGGGCATGTTTAGCCTGAAGAAGAGAAGGATGAGAGGAGATATGATGAAGGCCATGTATAAATATGTGAGAGGAAGCCACAGGGAGGAGGGAGCAAGCTTGTTTTCTGCTTCCTTGGAGACTAGGACGTGGAGCAATGGCTACAAGAGAGGAGATTCCATCTGAACATGAGGAAGAACTTCCTGACTGTGAGAGCCGTTCAGCAGTGGAACTCTCTGCCCCGGAGTGTGGTGGAGGCTCCTTCTTTGGAAGCTTTTAAACAGAGGCTGGGTGGCCATCTGTTAGGGGTGATTTGAATGCAATATTCCTGCTTCTTGGCAGGGGGTTGGACTGGATGGCCCATGAGGTCTCTTCCAACTCTTTGATTCTATGATTCTTCCTAGGCTCCTTTTCTTTTCTTTTTAAATTTTAATGCTTCCTTCCCTTATTATACTGAAATCTTTATACAACGCTTCAGTTTCTTCATGCTTCTCAGGTCCCGTCTACACTTCCATATAATCCAGATTATCAAATCAGATAATCCACATTATCTGCTTTCAATTGGATTATATGCGTCTACACCACCATCTAATCCGGTTCAAAGTAGATAATCTGGATTTTAGATGGCAGTATAGAAGGGGCCTCAGATTAACAATACATGCCCTTTTCCCTCCTCCAGTTCCTCTAAACCGCATACTTTCCTCCATCTCTCTTAATGTAGACTCTGCATAAATACTATCCAATCTGCTCACAGCTCCTTTCTCCTCTTCCTTCCGTTGTTTTCACTTCCCTACAGTGACTCTCTGCTCAGTTTTGCCAACCATAGAGCGATGGGGGCTGCCATCTTTTCTGCAGGCATGTTTTGCTTCAGTCCCTTTCGAAGCACAAACAAGTGGCCATCTTTAGTCCTGGCAGTGTGACCTCATCCGAAGCGTATCAGGACAGCGTCACCATTTGTACTAAGGGAAGTGGCGTGGCTTCAACTGCAATGGAAAAGGCTGTAGAGAGAGCCCTCACTTTGAAGGACAAAGTTAAGAGGGCGTCCCAGAGAGTTGTCTCTTTTCCCAAATCAATTATTTTATGTCCCATAATTTTATTCACATAAGTGGTAGGGATCTTTTTATTATATTGTATAATACTATAATGTTAGTATATTATTATAAAACATAATTTAATAATATAATATAATTATATTAATATAATAATATAATGTTATATATTATATTATATATAATATTATATTATATACAACACATACCTTGCTACTCCGCTGCTGAGTATGCATGCCCAGTGTGGAACACATCTCACCACACTAAAACAGTGGATGTGACTCTTAATGAGACATGCCGCATTATCACGGGGTGTCTGCGCCCTACACCACTGGAGAAATTACACTGTCTAGCCGGTATTGCACCACCTGACATCCGCTGGGAAGTTGCAGCCAATAGTGAAAGGACCAAGGCAGAGACATCTCCAGCTCATCCCTTGTTTGGGTATCAGCCAGCACGTCAACGACTTAAATCAAGAAATAGTTTTCTTAGATCTACAGAGACACTCGCTGGAACACCTCAGCAAGCGAGAGTTCAAAAGTGGCAGGCTCAAACCCAGCACCTCAATCCATGGGTGATACCAGATGAGAGACTCCCCCCTGGGCACACAGAGGACTGGGCGACTTGGAAGGCGCTGAACAGACTGCGCTCTGGCACCACGAGATGCAGAGCCAATCTTAAGAAATGGGGCTACAAAGTTGAATCCATGACATGCGAGTGTGGAGAAGAGCAAACCACAGACCATCTGTTGCAATGCAACCCGAGCCCTGCTACATGCACAATGGAGGACCTTCTTGCGGCAACACCAGAGGCACTCCAAGTGGCCAGATACTGGGCAAAGGACATTTAATCAGCTACCAAGTTTCCAAAATTTGTGGGTTTTTTTATCTGTTTGTTTGTTTTGTTCTGTTAAAAATGTAATACAATGTTCTGGTTGCGGATGACACGATAAATAAATAAATACCCTGCTATGCGTTGCTGTGGCCCAGTCTGGTGATCTGGTAAATAAAGTAATGAGAAACTGTTGGTTTCTAATATATGTATATTCTTTATGCTTGTGGGTAAACAGTACTTCTTGTTGTTTCTTTGTCAGTGTTGATGTGGAGATTGTCTGGTTTGCCTACTTTGGAACATGCAACATCGAGGGGCTTCACCCCCCCCCCCCGAAATTCTCCACGAGAAGGCCTTACTGGTACATTATTTAAACTGTTATGTTTATTCATATCATGATCAGATCACCATACTCAATATATCCCATATGCATGGGGGTATTGGGTAACAATACAAAAGGTTTGCTAGGGTAGACCCTCTTTCACTCAGACTCAGCCCCCCCCCCCCCCCAAAAATCAAAATCCTGGCTACAGGCCTGCCTAGGACCCTTCTACGCTGCTATATAATTCAGAATATCAAGTCAGATAATCCACATTGCCTGCTTTGAACTGGATTATCTGAGTCTACACAGTCATATAATACAGTTCAAAGCAGATAATCTGGATTTTATACAACTGTGTAGAAGTAGGAACCGAGAGACAACCTGTTTACACCTTCATGCTGCTTGCTAAGATTAAGAAAGGAATTGTATGCAGGATTATACATGGATACCATTGAGGTTGGCAAGCCTATTTTGAGTTTAACTCCCACCCACCGACCCACCCACCTGCCCCCGGAACATGATTTGGTGATGCATTCTGATATGGTCCAACATTTTTATGAAGTCGTAAGTTATGCCTCCTTCTCCTGCGCATAATTCAAAGCTTTTCTGTATGCTGATAACAGAAGAAAACTCTCCTGGATCACAATACTTAAAGCAAAATTGAATACTGGAATGTCTCATGCATATTAAAATGCACAGAACCAATATACATTGCTAAACTCTGCTAAACCTGCTCCATATATGCACCACCAAATTTTTCTTGGTTGGGCAGCCATCTGAATGCATAAAATGACCCTGCTGAGAAAGCATTATAGTTCAAGATAATATTACAATGCTATGCACAAAATCATAATATTGAAAGGGATCCCGAAGGCCCACTGCTTGAATAGGAACCCACAACTGAAGCATCCCGGAGAGGTGGCTATAATTTAGCCTGTTTTTAAAAAATCTTTCCAGTAAAAGTGTCTAAAGCAGGGGTCCTCAAACCTTTTAAGATGAGGGCCGATTCACAGTCCCCCAGACTGTTGCAAGGCTGGACTATAGTGTGAGGAAAACACAAAACGAATTCATATGTACACAGCACACATCTTATTTGTAGTGCAAGAAATCCCAAAGAGAACAATACAATATTTAAAATGTAGAACAATTTCAACCAAAATAATCAAAGCAGTATTTCAATGGGAAGTGTACTCCTGCTTTTAGCTGATATTTTAATTATTTTTATTTATACCCCACCTTTATCTTCCCAAAGGGGACTAAAAGCATCTTTATAAATGGCTTAGATTTATACCGTTGAGGTTGTCAAACCGGGCTTTAGCACAGCAGATTAATTGCCTGCTGCAGTAAATCTTGGCGAAAGAAACACTATGGTAAATGACACATCTCAATTCCAACACAATTAAATCAAAATGAAACTAAATCGAAATTTATGAAAATTCAATGTAGATTACTACATTGAATTTTCATAGATTTCGATTTAGTTTCATTTCAATGTAGATTACTACATTGAATTTTCATAGATTTCGATTTAGTTTCATTTTGATTAAATTCGGTAAGATTGAAATAGAATTGTAAAATATGTAGTACAGCCTGTGTTGCTTTGATGTCCAACAAATGGCGCTGGTTTTTTTTTTTTTTTAAAGCATATTTTTACCTGTCACAGGAAATGGAGCTACAAAGTGGCGTCCACGACATGCGAGTGTGGAGAAGGGCAAACCACTGACCACCTACTGCAATGCAACCTGAGCCCTGCCACATGCACAATGGAGGATTTTCTTGCCACAACACCAGAGGCACTCCAAGTGGCCAGCTACTGGTCAAAGGACATTTAATAGAATACAAAGTCTGCAAATTTTGTGTTTTGTTTGTTTGTTTGTCTGTTTTTGGTTCTGTTTTGGTTCGCTCCTGACACGATAAATAAATAACCTGTCACAGGTGTGACATCTATATAATAGTAGGTATAAACATGTGCCTATTTGAATGCTACATTATAGGAGATTTAAGATTTTGAACGAACTAACATTTACATTTTTATTTATATAGATAATAATTTTATTTTTTATCCGCCTCTCCTCGTGATAGTTTACTCTCAGTTAACCAACACATGGGGATTGGTAGATGCCAGAATAATGTAGTTTCTTGTTGCTTGAGAGTTACTAAGACTAGGCCAAACTAATACTAAGCCCCATACTATACCATACCATAAACGTTGTATTGACATATTAATACTGAAATAGTCATTAAAAACAAATGAAAGCAAATGAAGAAAAATAACTGTAATAGTTTTTCGGTTTACTCTATTATATGAACAGTATTTATTTCCTCTTTTTTTGCTGGATGCTTGAGAGTTCTGGTTCCTTGAGTTCTGGTTAGCTATCTATTGGTTATTACACAACACCGTGCCCATGACAGAACCGTACAGCATATTGTCCATTTTTGATTAATGGGTTTCAGTTTGTTTATCCATGGATAGCTTGAGACCAACCACTAGCGTATCACTCCCAAATCCATCTTGATTGGTAAGATCTACGTGGGAAGGCTAGCCAACTGATTGATGTTTTAATGCCTCTGATATATATATTCAAGACCTCTGTTGAAGAAACCTTCACTAGAAGCAGCTAGCATAGATAACTCAGCTGATAACTATGGGCTTCCTTTTTAAAGTAAGATCTTGGAGAAACTGGTGGTAATATGACAGGTTCAGCCCATATCACCTATGTCAGGAATTGGACAGGGAGAATATATTTCACTTGATTCTGTTTGATATCTTAGTGGCATTTGATTTTGATCATGCTGTCCCCATGGGCAATAGTTGCTATTGGGTTCAATGATCTTGTTTTGTGTTTCATGTGTTGTTTGGATTTCTGGTCATTAGTTTACAGAGTTCCTCAGACTCATTATTTCCCCCATATATTTTTTTTGCATGAAGTTATGGGGTATGCTGATGATACACAGCATTTCTTGATTAAGTGATACCATAAACATTTGTAGAAATTTTTAATAGCTGGATCAGAAAGGGTCTGGATAAGGATTAAGAAACTGAGGCTTAGTCTTGACTAGTGGTTCCCACCCTTTGGTCCTTCAGGTGCTTTGGACTTCAGCTCCCATGATTCCTAACAGCTGCTAAGCTGGCAGGGAATTCTGGGAGTTGAAAGTCCAAAACATCTGGAACCACGGCTTTAGACCAATTTTTAAAGAGCAGAAAAGAATTAAAAATATTTTGGGTGGTGCTGCATTCCCTCAAAAGGCTTGGAGACATTTCTGTACCTAATATTGCTGTGGCCAGGAGTATCTAACTGTATCTTTTTCCAACAAGGAAAGCAAACTTTAAAAAACTGGGAATTCAAGTGCTGGGTAAGTGCCACATGAGAACCTTCAGAGGGCCACATGCCCATGAGTTGTACAATAGCCAACCTGCTTTAAGATTTTTAGAAAGTTCAGTACCAAAACATACATCCGGTCCTTGTACAAGTATCTATGTCTTTATTACAAATTATTGGTAGCATTAGTTGGGTTCAATGAAACACAGTGTTGCATAGCTGCTCCAGTACACAACTACATACCTTCCTTACAGTAACTAAAATTAAGTTACTCTATGTATCCACTGTACACAAGGTCTCTACAATCCAACTCAAATACATTCAGAATCTTACATGCGCTTGCTTCATGAGGACAGGGGCCACTCTATGGAGGCCAAGGCCGGGAACTGATTTAGGGCATTAATTTGCTAGTACAGCATTATTTATATAATGTTGAGAAACAATTCCTTTATTTGGTACAGTTCAAGTAATTGCTAAGTGTTTGTCAAATGCACAGTGCTTTGGACCACCCCATAGGTAACCTTTATAGCAGCAGTAACCACAGGTCAGTATGTTATATAGAACGCTTTGCATTCTCTGTAGTTAGGAGCAATACCTCTGCGGTAATGTATAAATACAACATGTTTTGGGAGAAGGGGACAACACTGTTTAACTGTCTGCCTCAGAACCCCCACTCAAAGTTTGTGTAATATACACAGAACTGTATGCCATGTTCTTTCTTCTTAATATGAAGTTACTGCTGATCGCCTTCAGTTGGCACATTCTGTTCCTCATTTGGGCTGTGTTTACTCTTAAGGGATCTTCCAATGTATCGCCAGTATTCCTTCCGTATTATGTCCTTTTCTTTAGCCAAGATTTCACATAACTGTAGAAAAAGAGTAAACATTTAAAACACTGTAGTTTTCATATATGTACTATAGAGTTCTGTACATACACAGTCATACTACTTTTGGTACATAGTGCTCTCTATATACCAGTGACGTTTTACAAGTGATGTAGGTTTTTAATTTTGGGAAATTCATTTCTGGATGGTGTACCAAACTTTTAAAAGAACACAGGTTCATGTTACAAGGAAGTTACAACAAATGGCACTGGCTAGACCGGTGGTTTCCAACTTGTGGTCTGTGGATCACCAGTGGTCCCCAAGAACTAAAATATGGTCTGCGGCCTCACCATTAAACCATTCCAATGAGAGTGACTGGTCTCATAAAACCCTCTTATAGCACCAAGGCAATGGGGATGTTGGGAGGGGAGAGGCTGACTACCCACAAAAGGCACAACAACAAGCCTCCTGACTGCTGCTTCTCCTCCTCCATCAGTTCCATGGAAGTGGGGGTGCCTTGGTGTCTTCATTTTTTGGCCTGTTCCTGGGATTATTTGGGGTGCTGATTCAGAAAATTTCACTGGATAGTCCCCATCAGCTGTAGATTATTACATATGGTTTTCTGTGGGGAAGCAGATGGTGACTACTGGATGGCATATACTCTGTATCGGAAACTAGAGCTGATGTGGTCTATCCAATGCAATTTTCTGAGTCAGCACCCCAAATAGCCAAACCGAATCTAAAGTTGACCAAAAATGAATTTGTAACACTTTTGGTATTAATGTTGGAGAGTGTCCCTGGTCAAAGTGGTCCCTGGTCAAAAAAAGGTTGGGAACCACTGGGCTAGAGTAATTACTGGCAGTCACACAGCCTCTGTATTTTAATTTTCCAGTAGCAGAACCCAAGTTAAGCCTTTCAGTGAAAGCATATACAATTTAATGGTTAAACTTGTGTACACTTCTTTTACTATACCACAATTTGTAGAAATGAATCCTTTGGACAGTACACAATAGTGTCCTCAGGTAGGTTGCTGCAATAGTTATAGTACTTACTACTATAACTGTAGTACTTAGTATATGTTAACTGAACTAAAGCTGCCTCTAAATCATCCCGAAAACTACTAAACCTGCAGTATGACAGTTTCTCCCTCTAATGCCTTCCAAAAGGTGCTGCGCTCTTACTCTCATCCCTAGATAAGATGGCTAGGAATAATGGGAATGGTACTCCAGTACATCTGGAAGGTGCCAGGTTGGGGAAACGGCATTAATGAATGGACAGAGTGACGAACTTAGGCTCATATTTTTGAAAACTCTTCCCGTAAAAACCAATGCATGTTAATAAACTAGCACATCAGAGACAAATGCCCAGTTTACCATAGTTCCGATGTATTAGTTGAACCAGGAAGAAGTTTTTATATGGGCTAGTATTTTTTTTAAAAAAGTTACCTCCTATCTCACACCTATTACAGTCAGCAAATTTTAGTATTACATCTACTTAAATGTATAAATAAATTTAAGCATATGTATTTGGAATAACTGTGCTCTTTCCTAATTGAAAGCTTGACTCCATATCCATTCCTCTTCTTATATCTGTTTTGTTGATTACTAGACTGTAAGTCCCTTGGAGTCAGGAAGCTGTCCTTTCATTACATGTACATGGAGACAAGGAATTATACTTGTAGAGTACAAGGTAAGTTGGTTCAGAGTTATATCAACATGTAACAAGGCTTTCCTCCTTCTGTTAAATAGATCAGAGTAGCTCTGCCTGGCTTTTAAGATTTGGCAAAGCAACTGAAATACAGAATTATCTGCATAGAAGGATAAAAGGCAAACCTAATCCTCTTAATGGGCACTAAATAAATACAGCTTTCTAACGTATCCTGAATGATTCAGTTCTTCAGCAAAGGTTTGTTTATTATCTATTGTCAATACTCAAAAATCAATACTTCAATTTTTTTTAGCATTGTATTGATTTTAGTATTGATTAGCAAACACAAGGCTCTCAATCTAAGGAAGATAACTATGTTGGAAGATTACTTTGAAAACCTTGCTACTTATGTGCTAATGCAGACATTGACTGACTTGAGGTTGTGGAGATTATATTATGCATAATATGAAAATCAGATGCAACTCAAAGTACATGAAATGACATACTGAAAAAGAGAGAGAAATGCATGCAGCAATAATGCCCTTGAGCTGAACAGCTAAACATAATGCTGTTTCAGGTTTTTTTTTGTGTGTGTTGATTTTTGACAAAAATGTCTAGACTTATACATAAGTATTCAGGATGACATCATTTCCTTCAGACCTGTAACTCTCATCTTAAAGCATTTTGGGCTGAAGTTATTTCTCTTCATTCTTCTTTTGTGACATAAAAAATGGCTCTGCGATGGTTGAATAGCCTTTAGTCTGATACATTAAAGTTATGAAGCAATCAGAGTTGAACACACTTCCCTGTTTGAGTAAAGCCATGATGGTTAAGATTCCCATCATAGTCATAAAAAGGGGTAATAAGCTATAGCAGGCTTACAAAAAACAAAAACAAAAAAAAACCTTCCCCAGCTTCAGACTATTAAGGGCAATGTTATGTGTAAGCAAAGTAATTTTTCTCACAGTGACTTGAAGATATGTCTGCAAATTTCAAACACAAGACACATTTAAATGAATTAGTATGCTTCCAAAAGCCCAAATAATTGTAAGATACAAATTCCTAGAGCATCCTTAGTAAGCACAATACATTTCAAGTTTCATAGACATCCTCTTATAATTATAGATTCAGTGAGAGTTAACATTTGGTGATATTATTTTTAAAATGGCATATTTGTCTGATATATCACAATTTCCTGTAAATCACAGTAAACAGGCTGCCCATTTCTCAATTTCTGCCATTTAATTCTATAAAAGAACAGAGAATGAGTTAAGCACCAAGCAAACTATAAAGGAGAACAGGCCTGCTATGCAACTTGTAAAACAACTAACCTCTAATGCTTTGTTGAGAGTTTCTTCCTTGTTTTCACACTGGTTTTCTAGCATATCTTCATATATATCCACCAAGAAGGCAATCAGGTAGGGAGAACTGTGACTTGGTTGCAATTCCAACAGCTGTTCTAAAAGACTTGGGTATTTTGAAAGGCCACGATCTTGCAGAATCCTAAAACAAAACACAGCTATGAACAATGAATGTGCATACTTTCAACACTCCATGTCCCTATGCTTATAAACTCAACATTTTTGATAGGAGATGGAGATCTCCTATAATCATAGATTTTTTTTGCAAGTTGCTTCTGGTGTGAGGATTGGTTGTCTTCAAGGACGTTGCCCAGGTGACACCTGGATGTTTTACCATCCTATGGGAGGCTTCTCTCATATCCCTGCTTGAGAAGCTGGAGCTGATGGATGGGAGCTCACCCTGCTCCTCAGATTCGAACTGCTGAGTTTTCAGTCAACAGTCCTGCTGGCACAAGGGTTTAACCCACTGCACCACTGGGGGCTTTGTTTTATAGATAAAATGACAAGGAAGGAAATACAAGCCTTCATGTGCCAGAAGGATAGCAGAATGCATTCATTATAGCCTGAAAATCCTCAATTGCGACCAGAAAATCAGTGCTGAAAAGTCAAAGCATTGATTAAGGATCCCCTTTCCAAAACCACTGGTAATAAGATAAAAATGGGAATTTGAGAGCTACAAATCCTATATCCATTTATGCTGAGCAGTATTAACATACACACGTTCACTGAAATATCAAAAATCATAAAATAATGTGAGAAAGTTTATAATTGTGAAACAGAATCAGAAATGATGATTGCAGATAAAGTAGATTTCAGCTTTTTTCCAAATTGTAGTTTCAATATTGTCTAAACTCTTTTCCTAGAGATTAAACTAAATATATACCCATGTTAATAAAATATTGAACAAGATTTGTACAGGTGGGCAGGTTTAAAGTGGAGGTAAGGTTAATATAATGAACATTAAACCCAGAATTCTCTAGGCTATAATGTGGAATCCGTTTACTTAACATCTCCAAAATATTTTCAAAAATCAAATGCATTGTTCTCGTAGCCTCCAATTAGGGCAGGTTTGGGTCCCAAATCTTGCCACATACCATTGCACATACGGAACCATGAAGCCAACAGAAAATTGAAAGTTACTTGGGAAGGTCATGAGCTTCAAAATTATTTCCATCCTAAATATCTCAGTGTCACCTTAGATAGAACACTAACATATAGCAAACTTTGCATGAACACCAAGCACAAAGTAGCCGCACGCAATAACATCCAGTGGAAACTTACTGGCAGCACATGGGGTGCAGACCAAAAACTAATAAGAACATCAGCCGTGGCCTTGTCTAACTCAACTGCTGAGTATGGCTGCCCTGTTTACCACTGGTCTGCCCACGTGAAGCAAGTGAACATAGCATTGAACAAAGCATGCAGAATAATCACAGGATGTTTTAAACCTACATCTGTTAATAAACTCTACAAGCTAGCTGGCATTGCCCCCCCCCCCCCCAAATGTGTAATGGGAAGTTGCTGCCAACTGTGAGAGAAATAAGGTTGAACACTGTGAAAGTCACCCACTGCATGGCTACCAGCCTTTGCCCAGTAGACTCAGATGAAGGGAAAGCTTCATAAAAACTACCACTCCTCTTAACGTTCCCCCAGCAACAGCAAGATTATCCCTCTGGGCAGCTAAACCAGGAAATCCCAATTGGATGGCTCCCCATGAGGGTCTGCCTCTAGGGGCAAACCAAAAATGGGCAACTTGGAAGTCCCTGAACTGACTCAGAAGTGGAGTTAGCAGATCAAAAGGCAACCTGGCAAAATGGCACTACCTAGAAGAATCCTCCACCTTGTGTGACTGTGGAGCAGAACAGACAGCTCCACATCTGTATGCTTGTCGGCAATGTCCTGCCACATGTACAGAGGAAGAGTTGCTTGAGGCTACAGAGAAAGCTGTCGCTGTTGCCTGTTTTTGGTCAAAATATATTTAGCCACTTGTGTTATTTCTATTTTTATCAGCTTTATCTTAATTTATGCAATGCTTTTGACAATAAACAAATTACACAAATTTGTTGTTTGGATTAATATTTGGTTTTTTCCATCTAGATAATTTGTCATGGTAAATTCTGGAATCCTCTTTTTGACCCTTGAAATCAATAGAATTAGAGTCTTGTTTATTAAAACAGTTAGAGTTTTCCCTACAATTTCTGCAGTTAAAACTGTGTGGCAAATATTGCGGCACTAAGTACAATTTTATCTATAAGCCCACGCTACATTTCAGCCAGGATATCTTTGATCCTTGAATATCCTCTTGTCTGAATGATAACAAAGAAAAGCAATAACAGCAAAACGGGACCGAGAAGCTAAATAGGATATAATTCTGCTGTACTATGGTGATGCAGGAGAATTAATGTAGTTTGACCCCAGTTTTACTGCAATGGTTCAATGCTACCATGCTATCAAATCATGGAATTATAGTTTGACAAAGTTTTTAGTGTTCTCTGCCCAAAAGTGCTGGAAGTGCTGGTGCCTCAGTAAACTACATCTCCCATTATTCCATACCACTGAGCCATGGTTGTTAAAGTGTCAAACTTGCATTAATTCTACAGTGTAGTTGCACCCTGAGTTTCTGAAGGCAACCAGGAAAGGTGAAAGAAAAGTATCTGGTGATAAATAGCATATATTCACAACTTGCACACAAAGAGCAGGGCCAGAGATTTATCCCATGTTGTGATCTTCCTGCATATTTTTACAAGATAACCTTATGTGTGATAGCGTCTAACCTTTGTAGAAGTCTGTCCTACAAAGGCTGGTTTTCCAACCGTACGTCATCAATAAAAAGTCCCTTTTCATGCTATAGTTTTTCAGAAATGTTTCCACATCATATACATGCATGTATATGTGTGTGTGTGTATTTATATGTAAGTGAAGTATATATAAGTAAGGAGACGAGTGCTGAGACTTTCTAGCACAGAGTATCACACTAGCAGATGAACTCATTACTAAGCTTATTTCAATTTCACACAATCTCATGCTTCTCAATCAGTCACAAGTATGAACAGTGAAGACAAAATGTTGTAAGTTGACCCGTGTCTACAGACTCCCATACTTCTTTAAGTGAAATAAAATGTTCAACTACTTGTGCGGAATCTTTTTTTTTCCAACTTGAACTGGTAACCAATGCAGACTTATGATAAGATATCCAAAGTTTGGGGATATATTTTAAGCTGGAGAAGTTAAGCCTTGAGCCTTTTCAGGCACTGAATGATTGCCTTTCTGTGATTGGAATAAGCTCTGATTCCCTTAGGAGAGATAGGGTAGAATATAAATAAAGGTTTTTTATTATTATATTATTCAGTTCAAACAGTAAGATTTCCAAAACTTCTGAGTGCCTGTGCTACTTTTAACATTAAAAAAAGAAACAAAATAATTAATTTACAATGAAGATACTTGCAGTGGTGCACACAAACCTTTAATTGAGCAGCTGTTTTTGTAACTAACCATTTATGTGGTGAGTCAGCTTTCTGAGACCTTACCTACTACTGATAGTAGAAGGAGAAGAAGGAGTGAGGCAGAATCAGAGGAGAATCAGCGCCAGCTGAAACGTATTCGAGACATCTTTCTGGCTTCCTCTGATGAAGAAAGCTTCGCAGGGTTCAGGCCAGAGGAGGCTTTGCAAGTAGATTACAGGGGAATGAAGAGAGTGGCTAGTGACTCTGGCAGTGAGAGTGACACTATGTCCAAGAGACTTAGGGACACAGCAGATAACTCCAGTGACAGTGAGGATGAGATGGAGGAGGCTGTGGACTGGACCTTAGTTCAGAACATCAGAGACATTTGTAATGAAGCAACATCAAGCGATGACTTTGAAGGTTTTAGGGATAATGGGAATGAGGGTACTGACTGGCAGGATCAGGCACTAGATCAAAGGTGGCAGGCTTGGCGTGGTATAGATGCTTCAGCTGCGGGAGCAGAATCAGATGCGAGCAATGAATCTCATTCTTCGGATAGTGAATAAAACAAGCTCTCTGGGACCTACTCCTTTGCAGACGACAAAGCGTTGTTTGGGTGTTCTTGTCTGCCGTTAATCTTGTTTTGGATTCCAGTATCCTGCTTCCCTGCCGTGCTTCGGACCTTGGAACCTTCGTTCGTGAGTGTACTTCTGGCTTCTTGACCATCTGGACTGATTGACTACGCGTTTGTATTCCTGGATTCAACTTCATGCCTTGCAACGTCTAAAGACTGTTTGTTTTGTATTTTGCTTCTTGCTCTTCGTATCTTCTGTTATTTTTTGGCTCAACTCAAGCCTGCTTATCTAGCGTTTTGTGTTCCTGTTTGATAACGCTCCTTGAACTGCTTGCACTGACTTTTAAGTGCCATATTAAGTTTGTTTTACATTAAAATACCTTCAGTTTGTACTTCAACTGCTGTTTTAGACTTTTTGTGTTCTGTGGGTCACGGCAATTTACATACTATTAGTAATTTACACAGTTCCTATATAGCAAAAGGAGCAAAGGTATGTTCATCATAAAATAAAGTATGACACAAAAAGTGAACAGAACTGAAGAGAAATTAATGAATTTTCCCAGATGTTTTTTTTTCCAAATAAAAGAGTCCTAAAATGTAAAAAAAAAGAAAAGGTCTGTATCTTATAAATTATCTTAGGCCCCTTCCACACAGATGAATAAAATGCCACAATATATGCTTTGAACATATATATGGCAGTGTGGACTCAGATAACCCACTCCAAAGCAGAGATTGTGGGATTTCCTGCCTTGATATTCTGGGATATAGGGCTGTATGGAAGTGCCCTCAGATAACCCACTTCAAAGCAGAGATTGTGCGGTTTTCTGCCTTGCTATTCTGGGTTATTTAGCTGTGTGGAAGGGCCCTGAGTAGTCTTAGGGCTGAACTGATACTTCAAAAACCTGGGCTGTAGTCTTTACTAATCCATGAATTTCACTGAGTGAACTTGGGCCGGTCATTGACTCTGGCCTACCTCAAAGAGCTATTGTGACAACAAAGTAGAGAGGAAAAGAGCCATATATGCCTCCTTGAGTGCATGGGAGAAAATGTAAGGAATCAATGTAACACTAGTAACTAATTCCTCATGTTTTACATAATACCACCCTGGGTCATTAAGGAAGACATGGCACCCAAACCACAGAAAACCCTATTCAACTTCCATGCTGACTGTCAGAAATATTAAAAATTAACTAGGTATTTTTAATTACAAAAATGCGAGTCAAGCACTGAAAGGGTTAGTAGGCTGAAGCCTGTTAGAATCAGTGGACCATAGCTAGTGTCGTCCTGAGGAGAATGCGTAAGCCGAAGCCTGTACGTAAACCTCTGCATGAGAGAAGACTCATATGAGAAAGCTCCAGTGCGAAGGTTGCTGCGTGTAAAACTACTATGTATTTGTTTATTTGTCTTACGGAAATCTTGTAAATAGTGCAACCATATTATTCTACTACAAAGAAAAGCCTCCTAAGGAAGAGATAACACTGGTCTGCATGTTTTTGTTCTTTTTATATCTTTGGGCTACTGGTACTGGGTCATGCTGCCGCTGCTGAGTTATTCTGCTGTGCATTTATGAGGAGAGTCTTTGGTTAATAATCCCATTTGCTCTCTATGGCTTCAGGTAAATTCAACTCGCATACTTTGAAACAAATCTTTTAAAAATTCAATGAACCAGAAACTTGTTTGAAAGTTTAAAACCGGTATCTAGAAGTTGACTTTTATTCCCAGTACCTCATTCTGCACTATCTTCTGTGCTTTAGAGCTGCTAACACATGGCCTCTTACCCTTTCAAATAGTTCCAAGCACTTTCATTATGAGGCACCATCTTGATCATTTCTAGAGTGTATCTGAAAAAGGAGAACAAAGTGTTTGATGAAGAAATAGCCCATATTCTACATGGGTCAAAATATTCCCAGTTTCAAATGACTGCCAGATAGGATAGCCATCAAAAGCAGTAGACTCAATAGATTTGAAAAATGTAATAGATCAATTTCCATAATGGAACAAATTCTTCCTAAATATAGTTTATGTGGGCCAAACCCAAAGCAAATACACTAGAAATGTTCTAGTTTTTCAAAATAAAAATTAGAGCTATGCATTGTATGCTTTTGTCGAATTATACTGCTATGTTGATATACTAAAACAAAAAAGAGAAATAAACAGTTAAGACTATAATATAGTTCAGAGCACTTCTATTTATGATTCCATTCTTTCTTTTTCCCCATCTAATCGAGTGCAACAGAAGGTCAGTTTTGGCTTTCCACTGCATGTGCTCCATAGGCATAGGATGTTTTGGAAGACTGCTATGTCTACCAAGCGCTGCTCCCCCTTACAGAAAGTTCATGTTTTGGTCTATAGTTCCCACAATCCCCAACACATCACTACAGTGTAAAAAACCAATCTCAACATGGCTGACAGCTGACAAGAGAAAAGAGACCTGGAACTCCAGGAATGCAGGCTAATAAGGTATGCTATGTGGAAAACTAATATTTAAATCCTCAAACTAAGGCCCGGGGGCCAAATACGGCCCTCCAAGGTCATTTACCCGGCCCTCGCTCAGGGTCAACCTAAGTCTGAAACTACTTGAAAGCACACAACAACAATCCTATCTCATCAGCCAAAAGCAGGCCCATACTTCCTATTGAAATACTAATTAGTTTATATTTATTAAAATTGTTCTTCATTTTAATTATTGTATTGTTTTTAAGTGTTTTTGCACTACAAATAAGATATGTGCAGTGTGCATAGGAACTCAGTCATGTTTTTTTCAAATTATAATCTGGCCCTAGAACACTATGAGGGATTGTGACCTGACCCTTTGTTTAAAAAGTTTGAGGACCCCTGATTTAAATAAACAATTTTGTCTCAGTGTGGTGTTCATTTATTGTGTTTGTATATGAAGAATTGTTCCCATGAGGACCAAAATAAAACCAGCTGAATTTTGGGGGATACTCATTTTAAAGGACCTTCAACAGTTGGCCACATTGACTTTGGAGTCAAACAAGTCATTTTAGGATAGCTGATTCTGTACCAAAAACGTAAGGCCATAAAAGAAAACTAAAAGCTAAATTTGTGGTTTCTCTATGTCTTCTGATACCTCTTCTATTGGTGCCAATTAAGGATTGAAAACTGACTATTACGCAAGAGCACAGTATGCAGCACCTCCGCCTAGCTTTCAGGTTACCAAGAGGCAGAAGAAGATCCATGATGCATTTCTTTTTGTTTCGGAAAGAGTAAACAGCAGTAGACAAAGCCAAGTAGAAGGTTACTTACTGGACTTCTCTCTCGAGAATAGAAGGATCATTGTATCCAGTTGTGTTGGAAATGACGAAGTATCTTTGGTTCCACACAGAATTATTTCTGACATCTTCTTTCAGGAGCTGTTCAACATACTCCAGTTCATCATCCCATAGCTTAAATTCCTAGACACCCAAAATAAGAGGAAATGCTATAAGAGGAAGTACATTACATTACGAAAATTGCCTCATTTTTCACATGCTAACTATAACTGAAATTACAGCAAGAGCGTGAAAACAGAAAACAAATCCATATTTTGAAGCTGGAGATGAAATGCATGAGAAGTAACTAAAAGGAAATGAGAGAAGCACATGAAGCAGCGTCTTGGGGGCCATACATAAGACAATGTGAAATGACAAACAAGCTGACCTGTATGAAGTATTATGAAATAATAAACTTTAATTCCCAACATTAGAACCTGGGTGACAGACAGCGTTCAAGCAGTTTCCTTTCTTAGCATGCAACTTGAATGTTTGCCATTCATCCCTCTCAGAAAATGTGACACAACTGGGACTGACATTTTTGGTAACCGGATTACCTACCATATTATCCCAACCTCATCCTTTCTCAGCCTTATCACTTGCTTTTCTCAGAGCTCCTGGCAGTGCAAAAGCCTTCCTTCCTTCCATAAATGCATCCCATCCATACAATGGCAACCATTTCCCTGCTAAGAGCAGCATCAACATACCTGAATCACCCACTGCCTATGCTGCCACGCATGGTAGTTCTTGGCATCCTGGTTCAGAATGTCTGCTATAAATTCCAGTTCTTGAGATGGGTCCTTCAGCCATTCCACCAGCACCCGTCTGTGATGCCTAAAAAATTAAGAAAATACTCATTAAAAACATATTCTGTCCATGCTTATCTGTTTTGCTCTTTAAAAAAACATTGGCATACTCTCCTAAGGAGGATATGACTATATTTGCCAGAAAATGAAAACGTTCAAGAAATTATACTTGAAGAGTGATGCTACCGGTAATTGTAGAGAGATTTAACAGCTAAATCAGCTGTCAGAATTTAAGAGAAAACTGCTCTTTTCCAGCAGCCCTACCCAGTCAATTTTAACTTGTGAATTTAAACTGCATTTTATTGGTAAGTTTTACTCTGCATTTTACCTGTGTGCATTTATTATACATATTTTAACAGTGTTTTTTTACCTCATGGTTTTAACTAAGTTGTACCTCACCTCGAGCTGCAAGGGGAGGCTGGTAGTAAATATAGATGAATAGATAAAGAAATAAAGGAAATGTCTGACTCTTCTGCCTCTTACTCCACTGTACATTGTTCCCTTCTCATATATTGTTGGCCTGAAAGGCTGATCATTGCCCACTGTCGCTCTATCATTTTAATCTCATATCTCGTGGCAATGCTCAAGTGCTTCACTGAAAGGTCCTATTTATTGAAGGTTTTACCACTGTTCATACCCATATTCAACTGTCCTCTCTCAGTTTCCCCTCTTTGTTGCTTTTCCTAACAGGAATGTAATACTGCACTCTTTTAACGTTCATTTGAATACAGGTAGACTCTCCTTTATCCAAAATACTTGGTGCCTGGATTTTTTTTTAATTCTGGAATTCCTGTATTTGCATATAGGTGGATGAGGGAAAAGGAGCTATTCATGTGTCCAGCTTCCACTGAGTTTTTCCTCAAGGAGAACTAAGTGGAGTCAAAGGGGGACAGAGGGAGGACACTACTTACACAAGGCCCTGGCAAAAACCAGGTGCCCTAGACAGTATCCCAGCTGACAGAATACTTTCTGCCCTTTTAGCAAAGCAGCATGAGTCTCTTTCATTTCCTCTGGACTGGATCCCAGCAACAGCCACTGGGACAATTTCGTACTAATCCTTGTGGCTGGTTTCTGGGCTCCATCATGTAGTGTCATTGGCTGGGCAGATGCCGAGTGTGGAAATGTATGGGAAATTTGCTTTTTACAGGGATCTGCTGTAAACTGGGTTCTCTTCCCCTCCTCTCTCTTCTCCTGCATCAGTGCTCTTTTGGGAAAAACACAGCTGGCACTAGACTTATGAATAGCCACCTTTCACCAAATGTGGAAATGGATGGCTGCTGGCAAAAAGTTTCAATTTTTGGAGTATTTTGGAATACCGGATGAAGGAGACTCAACCTACTTCAATGTTCCCATAAATACAAGAGCATCATCATCCCAAAGCATTATGGATTTCCTTACAAGAATATCTTGTGTCATCAAGAGAAGCCAGACTTTACCAGACTTGATAATTCTTTGGTTGATCTTCAATGATAGCTGTAATGTAATTGAGTTCGTCATGTAGATCTTTCTTCAAGGATTGCAGAAGAACCCTACGGAAATGCCTACAGATAATAGAGAAGAGAGGGAGTGTCCCACATTACGCTTAGCTACATCACAATTTCTTCATGTATCGGCACAGGACAAAATTCTGCAGATAATATAAATTCAAGCAAAATATTACAACAGGAAAGTTTCTGCTTGCCTTATTAGTACTGGCGATTTCCTGTTTTAAAGGCACATACAGATTAAGGAATTCTTAAAAATAATATTAAAAAGGCACAACATAATATGAGAACATACCATACTGTGTAGTTGGCCGCATTAAGATCAATAGCATCCCCTGTCAACTTGAAAGCTCTTTCACTTCTCTCATCGTGTTGCAGAACAGCTCGGAAGTAGTCGTATACATCTTTAACTAGATAAAGAAAATGGCATTACAGCAAACATTCTCTGGCCTTTCTCTATCACATCTTGGCTGTTAAATTTCTGTCCTAAACTACAGCTAAATTCACTGACATCTTTAGTCACCAGACTTTGTCTTTGTTCTGTTTCCTTAGTACATGCTCACTGTCTTTCTAACTTTAGAAATAAAGTTTTGGCCTACTGTGGATGCATCTGCACTATGGCATCAATGCACTTTGACCTCACTTGTGCCATGTAATCCTGGGAGTCGTAATGAGGTTAGGCCCCAGCACTCTTTGGCAGAGAAGGCTAAAGATCTTCTAACATCACAGTTCCCAGGAGTCCATAGCATTGAGTCATGGCAGTTAAAGTTGTGTCAAACGGCATTAATTCCACAGTGTAGAGGCATCCTAGGTCTGCTCTTATGTCTTGTGGTAATCTTTGCTTCTCTAATCCTTCCACCCTAAGTTATTTTAAAGTTGAGAGGTTTTTAGAACAACTCTGTCCATTCTCATTATCTGCCTGGAAGTCTTTTTAAACACACAATGCCACTTCTGCCTCACTTCCTTCAAGCCTCCGCTAAGGACAGTTTAACTCTCTTGCCCTGTAAGTTGAGGACTGTATTTGTTCAAATTTATTCCATGTTTACTGCAAACTGCACAACTTACATTTTTCACTATATATTATCTGAACTACTGGATGTGGTCCGTCATCTTGAGGAACTGGTTCAATGTCAGCCCATTCCTTCCTGTCTCTGTAAAAAAACACAGTTTAACAAAATATTAATGGAAGAAGAGACTACTGAGTAGAAACTTAGATCTGTTTCACAGCTAAATTTTTTGTTGCTGTTTTTGTGTGCCTTCAAATAATTTCTAACTCATGGTGATCTTAAAGTGAGCCTGTCATAGATTGACCTTATGGTCCTTATAAGAAACCCCTATCACAGACAATATTTATTTATTTGCAGTATTTATATACCACCCTTCTCAACCCCAAAGGGGACTCAGGGCAGTTCACAGTTTTGTCAACAATTCAATGTAATCGATAAAAAAAAAAGTATAAAACATCAACATTGATCCTCGCCTGATAAAACATTGGTTTGTGAAAGGTGACTTATTGTTATTACCATTAGTATTAGTAGTAGCAGTAGCAATCTCTTGTCTCCTGTTTTTTTTACATTATAAGTTTTCAGAAACAACCTATAAGACTGAGATGTGGACCAGGCTGATAAAGTTTAACATGCTAATAAAACTGGTAAATGCTTTTTCGAAAATTAGTTTTGAAAAATCTCAGATGTATAATTTGGAAGAAGACAGCCCAAACCTGACACACAATGTTGGCAAACCCTTTGGCAGATAGCATTGATTGCTACCAGTTATACCGGCTGAAGTGGTTTTTACCTGCATGTGATTTTCCCATCCTGGTAAACATATCTGGGATTAAGAGGAAGAGCTCCCACCTCAGAGAAGGCTCTTCCAAAGATATGGCTACTTACAGAGAAGGCCCTGTAAAACTGCATATGCCATGATCCTATAGCTCTCATCCACAGCAGTAAAAGTGGTGTCAAACTGTAATTTTTCTACAGTGTAGAAGTGCCCCAAAACTCCATGCTTCAGCTTTTGTGTTTTTTTCCAGCAAATTCCTGTCTTATGATCCAGTATGAAACTACATTGTAGAATGAATTCATTTTGACACCACTTTCCCTGGCTCAATGCTATGGAATCACGGGAGCTATAGTTTTACCAGGTATTTAGCTTCTTCTGCCAAAGTGCTGGTGCCTCATAAACCACGAATCCCAAAACAGCATAGCACTGTACCATGGCAGTCAAAATTCTGTCAAACTGAATCGATTGTATAGCATAGATGCATTCCTGACCTCCCAAATTTCCTCAGTCTACTTTACTTTCAAAAACCAGAATTCTGTTCTAACTGTGCCCATTTTCAACACTGGTTTTTGCTTTTCAAGCACAATGAAAGTTATAAAAATGTACATTCCTTGAGCGTACTCAAAGTGCTTGGTTTTATTTACCATTTTTCTTCCATAAGTGTTCACCAATGCTTCCTCTTTATCCTGGAAAGAAGTGACTAGTGGAGTGCCACAGGGTTCAGTCCTAGGCCCAGGACTGTTTAACATCTTTATGAATGACTTGGATGAAGGTTTAGAGGGCATGCTTATCAAGTTGCAGATTGCACCAAATTAGGAGGAATAGCTAATACTCCAGAGGACAAGATCAGAATTCAAAATGGTCTTAACAGATTAGAGAGCTGGGCCAAAACTAACAAAATGAATTTCAACAAGGACAAATGTAAGATACTCTACTTAGGCGGAAAAAATGAAATGCAAAGATACAGAACAAGGGACACCTGGCTTGACAACAGTGCATGCGAAAGAGATCTTGCAGTCTTTGTGGACAAGTTGAACACGAGCCAATAGTGTAATCTGGCAGTTAAAAAAGCCAATGGGATTTTGAGCTTCATCAACAGGAGTATAGTGTCTAGATCGAGGGAAGTCATGGTGCCTCTCTATTCTGCTTTGGTTAGACCTCAGTTGGAATATGGTGTCCAGTTCTAGGCACTACAGTTCAAAAGAGATATTGACAAGCTGGAAGGTGTCTAGAGGAGCACTACTAAAATGATCAAAGGTCTGGAGACCATGAATCCCTATGAGGAGCATCTTAAAGAACTGAGTCTATTTAGCCTGCAGAAGAGAAGATTGAGAGGAGACATGATAGCCATGTATAAATATGTGAACAGGATGAAATGAGGAAGATTATTATTATTCCACTGAAGTGGAAATCATCTATTGGACAGACGGTAAGCTATTTAACCTCAGCAGACTGAAAGCCAAAACCAAAGTTACAACAACATCTGATATAGAACTCCAATATGCTGATGACAACGTTGTCTGTGCACACTCAGAAGAAGACATACAAGCCACTCTAAACACCTTCACAGAAGCATACGAAAAGCTCAGCCTGTCACTGAACATTGAGAAAACCAAAGTGCTGTTCCAGCAGTCACCAGCCAATCCCTTTCCAATGCCAGAAATACAGTTTAATGGTGTAACATTAGAAAACGTTGACCATTTCTGCTACCTTGGCAGTCACCTCTCCACAAAAGTCAACATTGACACTGAAATACAACACCGCCTGAGCTCTGTGAGTGCAACATTTTTCCAAATGAAGCAGAGAGTGTTTGAGGACCAGGACATCAGTAGGGATGTTTATAAAGCTACTGTCCTCCCAACCCTGCTATTCGCCTGCGAGACGTGGACAGTCTACAGCAGGGGTCCTCAAACTAAGGCCCGGGGGCCAGATGTGGCCCTCCAAGGTCATTTACCCAGCCCTCGCTCAGTGTCAACCTAAGTCTGAAACGACTTGAAAGCACACAACATCAGCCAAAAGCAGGTCCACACTTCCCATTGAAATACTAATAAATTTATATATATTTTAAATTGTTCTTCATTTTAGTCATTGTATTTATTAATCGTGTCATCAGCAACCATACCATTGTATTACATTTCTAACAAAACAAAACAAACAGATCAAAAAAAAACAACACAGATTTTGCAAACTTGGTAGTTGATTAAATGTCCTTTGACCAGTATCTGGCCACTTGGAGTGCTTCTGGTGTTGCTGCAAGGAGGTCCTCCATGGTGCATGTGGCAGGGCTCAGGGTGCATTGCAGCAGGTGGTCAGTGGTTTGTTCTTCTCCGCACTCGCATGCAGTGGATTCCACCCTGTAGCCCCATTTCTTAAGACTGGCTCTGCATCTCGTGGTGCCATTGTATTGCTTTTATGTGGGATTTGCACTACAAATAAGATATGTGTAGTGTGCATAGGAATTAATTAATACTCAGTTCTTGTGGGTTTTTTCGGGCTATATGGCCATGTTCTAGAGGCATTTCTCCTGACGTTTCGCCTGCATCTATGGCAAGCATCCTCAGAGGTGAGGTCTCACCTCTGAGGATGCTTGCCATAGATGCAGGCGAAACGTCAGGAGAAATGCCTCTAGAACATGGCCATATAGCCCGAAAAAACCCACAAGAACTGAGTGATTCCGGCCATGAAATCCTTCGACAATTCATTAATAGTTTATTCAAATTATAATCCGGCCCTCCAATGGTTTGATGGACTGTGATCTGGTCCTCTGTTTAAAAAGTTTGAGGACCCCTGGTCTACAGACATCACATGCAATTCCTGGAACGATTTCATCAGTGCTGCCTCCAGAAAATCATGCAAATATCTGGGGTAGACAGGCGGACAAACGTCAGCGTGCTGGAAGAACCAAAGACCACCAGCATTGAAGCGATGGTCCTCCACCATCAACTCCATGTTGTCCAACAGCCACATTGTCCAGATGCCCGACCACCATCTCCCCAAGCAGTTGCTGTACTCTGAACTCAAGAACGGAAAACAGAGCGTTGGTGGGCAGGAAAAGAGATTTAAAGATGGGCTCAAAGCCAACCTTAAAAACTCTGGCATAGACACTGAGAACTGGGAAGCCCTGGCCCTTGAGTGCTCCAGATGGAGGTCAGCTGTGACCAGCAGTGCTGTAGAATTTGAAGAGGCATGAATGGAGGGCGAAAGACAGAAACATGCCAAGAAGAAGGCGCATCAAGCCAACCCTGACCGAGACCGCCTTCCACCTGGAAACCAATGCCCTCACTGTGGGAGAAGATGCAGATCAAGAATAGGGCTCCAGAGTCACCTACGGACCCACCGCCAGGACACCGACCTTGGAAGACTATCCCTGGGTGGCCTAAGTAAATAGTAAGTAAGCAAGCTACAGATCCCAGCATCCCTTGAACCAGGGCAGTTAAACAGTGTTCAAACTGCATTCATTCTCTCAGGAAGAGGGGAGGCAACTCCACAAAACACCACAGAGACACCCACGCCGTCGGGGGTACCTGTAGAGCAGGTAGCCGTCGCTTTCAAGGGGCAGGCAATCCCCGGCCTCCAGCAGCTCGCTGTCCCCGCCGGCCTCAGGGTCCGTCTCCCGCCGAGGGTCCGTCTCCCGCTGGTCCTCCTCGTCCGCCATCATGGTCGCCCCTCCTCGGCCTTGGCCCTGCCCAACCCGGAAGACGGAGAAACAGACAGACAGCCACCGCCGGCCTATGGGAGGACAGAAAGCAAACCCCGCCTCCCGCTGCAGAAGACAGATACGGAAGTCGAGCGCGGCCCTAAAGGTGGAATTGGCGCTTCCGCCTAAGCCCCGCCTACTGCGCTCTAGCGAGAGACCGTAGAAACCATTTCCGGCTCCCAGCTGAATCCTTTTCTCCTTACTGTCAAGTTTTAAGGATATATTTCCACACAGCTATATCACCCCACATTATCTGCTTTGAACTGGCAGACAGCATGACAACTCAGATAACTCGGTTCAAAGCAGATATTGTGGATTCAAACTACAAGAAAGGAGATTCCATCAGAACATGAGGAAGAACTTCCTGACTGTGAGAGCTGTTCAGCAGTGGAACTCTCTGCCCCGGAGTGTGGTGGAGGCTCCTTCTTTGGAAGCTTTTAAACAGAGGCTGGATGGCCATCTGTCAGGGGTGCTTTGAATGCAATATTCCTGCATCTTGGCAGGGGGTTGGACTGGATGGCCCATGAGGTCTCTTCCAAATCTATGATTCTATGTTTATCTGCCTTGATATTTATTTATTTATTTTATTTATTTATCCTTGGCTGTAACAAGGGGTTCCAGGCTCAGTGATGAGTCCAGGATCACTCCCAAGCTGCGAACCTGCGTCTTCAGGGGGAGTGTAACCCCGTCTAACACAGGCTGTAACCCTATACCCTGTTCGGCCTTACGACTGACCAGTAGGACCTCTGATATTCTGGGTTATATGGCTGTGCAGAAGGGCCCTGAGTCCACACTGCCATTTAATCCAGTTCAGTTTAACCGTTTCCTTCTCTGTTCGAAGGGCTTTTCAGGCCCCTTCCACACAGCTGTATAAATTCCAAAATGAACTGGATGATGTGGCAGTGTGGACTCAGATAATCCAGTTCAAAGCAGATAATGTGGATTATCTGCCTTTATATTCTGGGTTATATGGCTTTGTGGAAAGGCCCTTAGAGGTTCTCTGGGGACAACAAATAGCTCAAATGAGAACCAAGTGGGTTTTTTTTCCAATTTGTACACAAAACGTGATTTCAGTTCTGCCACAATTTGTTCAGAAGAGTCTTGCCTTCTGAGGCTGAGAGAGTGTGACACCCTTAAGGTCACCTACTACGTTTCCATCGCTAAACAGGGACGTGAACTCAGAAATTTTTAAATTAACATATTTTTATATTTAAAATGAAGAACTTTATTTTTCTCCCCTGCCTCCATCTCCCCAAAGGGACTCAGGGCGGCTTACATGGGGCCAAGCCCAAGGCAACATACAATTAAAAACACAACAATAAAATATTAAAACAACATAAGAACAGCGTCATTATAAACAATAATAAACAAGCATCATAAGTAATAACAGAGATACCTCTGTTGGTACAACAATTATTTATTATTTAAATTGGAAGCAGAGAGAAGTCTCAGCTACACTGCCATATAACACTATGTAACAAAATTTGAAATATTTTCTGTTCCTGGTTAGAAAGTGTTATTTCCTGTTGAACTGCAGGCCCTTCCAGACAGGCCTTTCCAGACAGTGCTTTATGATTTCCATGCTTTTAATACTCAATGTATATTGTATTTTGTTTGTTTTATGTTAATGTGGCTTTGAATTATTTGGAAGCCCCTCTGAGTCCCTTTCGGGACTGAGATAGAGCGGGGTAAAAATACAGTAAATAAATAAATAAATCCCAGTTTAAAGGAGATATTGTGGAATTTTATGTCTTGATATTCTGGGATATAGGGCAGTGTGGAAAGGCCCCTCATCAGGCCCTATATCCTAGGATCTGATCTCAAGTTTTCTGTTTATCCCAGATTATCTGGCAGTGTGGACTCATATTACCCGGTTTAAAGCAGAAAACCTGGGATCAGGTTAATTTTTGTGACTGCCCCAAACTATGTTAAATTGCTATTGGAACATGGCCATACAGCCCCCAAATCTCACAGCAACCCAGTGATTGTGGCCATGAAAGCTTCAACAACACAATGGCATAATTGTTACCCTGAGGGAATGTTTATGTATGGAAGACAAAGCATGGGTTGGTGCAATGAGGTGAAAGTGTAATCTGTGTTTTTTCAGTGCTTTCAGGGGGAACCCTGTAATGTGAAAATGTGCTATACCAGCATGTTCCAACTTCCAATGGCAATGGGTTAGTGATGCAGAAACACGCCCCTAGACTGTGAAGTCCAAAGTCTGGTGCCTATCCCCTATTTATACAGGTCCCATACATGTAGCTTAAATGTATGTGGAATGACAGGATTTATCTGAGCTATCTTTGCTAAATTTGTCCCTCCTCAGACATATGGGACAAAGAAAAGTCACAGAAAATTGGGCATTTAGGCTCACCTCTTTAAAATATAGAATAAGAACAAGAGTAATAAATGGACTTTAATACGTGAGTCCAGAGCAGGAAATCACACTCCTAATCCTCCCTCCTGAAAGCCCAGGTATAGCACTAATTTCTGTTCAAGTTAGGCCCCATCTATAGTAACATATAATGCAGTTGGAAACGACATTATATGGTTAGTGTAGTCTTATATAATGCAGTTTGCACTGAACTGCATTATGAGTTTAAATGGATCACATGATGCAGTTTCAAACTGCATTATATGGTAGTCTAGATGGGGCATGAGTTTGGCACCTGAGCCAAAAAAACCTTTGAATTGTTTCCCCCTTTTCTGAGCCACCTCCGTCTTTGAAGTCTTAAAGGAACCAGTGTTTAATATTTAACATACCTGACTGTCCATTGTGACAATGCATTTTACAGATACATATTTCCCTCAGCAGTACAATGGGGAAGAGCTCACTGTTTACAGACTACAACACCTTCTGCATGAATAATATTTTATTATAATTCCACCACCACCATAGTAGAATTGTAGTAACCACTTGATTCCTTTGGATGGCACAGCAGCTCAAGTCACTTGGTTTATATCCCATTTAAAAATCACACCACCGATGTAATATCAAATAGCAAATGATATAATGTAAAATAAAAAATAAAAGTAAATTATCTTCAACAATAATAATTATCTCGGGTTTTTTTTCTTATTTCTTTTCTTTACAGAAAGTTCTTTATTCTCTATGGGAACCAAAACTTTTGACTTATCCATATATGATTTAGAAGTAAAGGTTAACTGTACAGATGCATGATTGTGGATGACACATTTAGGATGATAGGATCCCAGGTACTCTCTTCAGTATGACAGACAATAAAATGGTATACAGTACATTTGTTGATGATATTCTGTCTCATTTTCCACTGAGAAATAGTGATCAAGGCAGCTACAAAGCAATATTGAACCATTTAAAACAGTAAAGCCATTACAACTGTTATAAAAATCAAAACACCAAATGAAAAATGTGTTTGTGTTTTCATATTCTTGTTAAAAGCATCAAACATGCTAAGTGATCATAATTTCAAGGATAATCCATTCCACAATCTAAAGGTAACATATATTTTGAATAAGCAACACAGATATCTAACTGCATAGTGATCCACAGTTCTAGGCCCCTTCCACACAGCTGAATAAAATCCCATGTTTTCTTCTTTGAACTGGAATATATGGCAGTGTGGACTCAGATAACCCAGTTCAAAGCAGAGATTATGGGATTTTCTGCCTTGATATCCCGGGTTATATAGCTGTGTGGAAGGGCCCACAGTCATAGTAATTGAATCTTCAGGGTTGGAAACCCCAGAGTGCTAAAGTAACTCATTATAAAAGAATTAGTTACTTGTGGAGGATCCATGGATACAATAACTATTGCAATAACTAAGATACTTAACACTGAAGTAAGCAATTTAATAATCTATTCTCTTGTTACATGTTAACTTTTAAGTAACAAAGAGAATTATGTTGCATCTCAATAATTAACAAGTGGGGACTAAGTTACTTCACTGATGTAGCAAGCAATGATTTTGTTTATTTTTAAAATATATTTTAGAGGTACCTGTAATAAAAATTTCCAAGGTGTATATCTTCTCATCGATGCTGCATCCAAAGTCAATGCGCACATCTGATAATGTGGCTATTTACTTTGTGTAAATTATAACACTGTAAAAGTAACAGCAATTAACTGCAAAAATTTCCCAACCTCTGTTAAATTGTGTTATGATTATGGTGCTATATTAGGGACCCATATGTTCTCTTTTACATAGTTTTCTATTCGCTTTTAATAACACAAATTTAGGGCCCTTCCACACAGACCTAAATCCCAGAATATAAAGCAGGACTAATTTGAGTTTTCAAACTTGGTACAGAAGTAGCCCAATGTAAAGCACATTGCTGGAGTCCAACCTTGAGGTTACCAGTGCATCCACCATCATCTTTAGGTCCTCCAAATCTAGGAAGTGGCACAACTAACATGTCAGTCAAAGCTGGTAGTAAGCACTCCTGACCGTCATATCTATCTGGATTGATATTTGGAGAGATGGATCCAGGAACACTCTCAAGCTGCGAAGTGTATTTTAGGGAGAGTGTAACCCCATCTAGAACTGGTTGACATGCTTCCACTCCCAGATTAGGACCCTTAGTGGCGAGCACCTCTGTCTGGGTTCAGTCTCAATTTGTTTTTCCTCATTAGCCCATTACCTCCTCCAAGCATTTATTCAAAGGAGACATGCTATACTTAGCTGAGGTTGGTTTTGAAGACATGGAGAAATAGATTTGAGATATAAAGGTAAAGGTTTCCCTTAATGTCAGTCTAAGAGTGTCTGGCTCTGGGGGGTAGTGCTCATCTCCATTTCTAAGCTGGAGAGCTGGCATTGTCCGTAGACTCCTCCTAGGTCATGTGGCCGGCATGACTACAAGAAGTATCGTTACCTTCTTGCCGGAGCAGTACCTATTGATCTACTCACATTTGCATGTTTTTGTACCTTGGGAAGTCTGACTTGGCCACGGTAGTCCACGCTCTAGTCACATCCCGTATAGACTACTGCAACGCTCTCTACGTGGGGTTGCCTCTGAAGATTGCTCGGAAGCTTCAACTGGTCCAACGCTCGGCAGCCAGGATGCTAACAGGAGCAGCACTCAGGGAGCATACAACTCCTCTGTTGCGCCAGCTCCACTGGCTGCCAATTTGCTACCGAGCACAATTCAAAGTGCTGGCATTGGCCTTTAAAGCCGTAAACGGTTCTGGCCCGACTTACCTGTCCAAATGCATCTCCTCCTATGAACCAGTTAGGACGTTAAGATCGTCTGGGGAGGCCCTGCTCTCGGTCCCGCCGGCCTCACAAGTGCGCCTGGCGGGGACGAGAGATAGGGCCTTTTCAACGGTGGCCCCCCGGCTGAGGAATGCTCTCCCTGCAGATATTAGATCGGGCCCCTCCTTGCTGGTATTCCGGAGGAAACTGAAGACCTGGATGTTCGAACAGGCATTTGGCTAAGCAGTGTGACGGATTGATTATTGGAACACGGAATAATGGATAACGAGATTGGATACTGATTCTAGTGATGAGACCTGATGGATTTGCTATACTGATGTAATTTTGTATTGATGCTATTTTTTTTATTGTGATGCTATTGTTTTAAATGCTTATTAACTGTATTATGTATACTGTTGAATTGTTGTAAACCACTCCGAGTCGCCTAAGGGCTGAGAGGAGCGGTATACAAATGAAGTAAATAAATAAATAGGTTGGAAGAAGCTGGGGCTAACAGCGGGAGCTCACCCCACTCCCCAGATCTGAACCACTGACTTTTTGGTCAGCAAGTTCAGCAGCTCAGCAGTTTAACCTGCTGCATTACTGGTGGCTCCATAGATTATATATATATAGAGAGAGAGAGAAAGAGAGAGAGAGAGAGAGAGAGAGAGGAGATAAATGTGCATAATTAGAATGCAAATTAGAATAACAATATGACACATAGATGCCTGGATTTAATTGTTTTAGCTAGTTAACTACTACTGAGTAGTGTGTGACCTCATTAAGAGGCGTCCCTGTGAAGGGAGGACCTGGGCAAGCTTGGTTGGTGCCAGCCAATCACAGCTCAAGGAATGCCAGGAAGGGAGAAAGGATAAATAAATTGAGGTTTGTCTCTGACAGAAGGCAAATGGAGAAAGATGGCCTAGAGATAAGAAAAAGATTGCAGAGTGATAGGGGGAAAGTTGTAATATTGATAGGACAGGCAGCTAGAGGGAAAAAACTGAATACAATCTTAGAAAGCAATGAATAATTATATTGTTCAGGGGTTAATGAGCAATCTAATTGTGTATTAATACAGCCCTATTTGTGTATCTTTACAACTGTATCTGGCTCTTCCTATTAAGTTTTTATAGAGAGTCTGGCCATGCTTTCCAAAGCAAACATACAGAATAATACATCAAATTATCCACATAGGGATTGCTTTGAGGCTCAAGTAGAGATCCAGGGAAGCATCTCAACAGGGAAGGTGAATTATTATTATTATTATTATTATTATTATTATTATTATTATATACCACTTTTTTCTCTAAAAGACACTCAAAGCAATATTTAAACACTAACTAAAAACCTAACTATAAACATTAAAATGCAATGTAACCTAGTACTATTTTAAAATAATTAAAACAATTAAAGAATTAAAATCAATTTAAAATACGCAAGGCCCCTGACTCGATCTTAAAAACTTTCCTCTGTAAAAGCTTGCTTGAAAATACAGGAGCCCAACTGTTCAAGCTATGGAGCAACAAGGTCTTTCACAGTACCTTTCCAAAGTGATTTTAAATAACAAGGAAAAAAACGTTTCTTCCTTTTAAAAGGCAACTGCAATGGTAACTAATTGGGAGCGAAACTATAGCACAATTAAACACTTTTAATATAACCCCCCAAACTCTGTGTGAGCCTAAATATTCTTGTGTAACCATTCATCCTGTTGATGACAGCAGGACTGACTCTGGTTAGAAATTCATAGGATTTTGCAAAGTTTTGGGAAAGACATTTAAAATAAATTCTGTCAATATCATAATGCAGTTGCTCTTGAAGACCAGGGTTCAAATCCCAGTTCAGCCACCGAAACCCACTGGGTTATTTATTTATTTATTGTGTCAGAAGCTGAGAATACCATTATAATGTATATAAAAAACACAAACAAAGTTAAAAACTTGGCATTATACTAAATTTCTTTTGACCAGAAGCTGGCCACTTGGAGTGCCTCTGGTGTCGCTGTAATAAGGTCCTCCACTGTGCATGTGGCAGGACTCAGGCTGCATTGTAGTAAGTGGTCTGTGGTTTGCTCTTCTCCACACTCGCATGTTGTGGACTCCACTTTGTGGCCCCATTTCAGAAGGTTGGCTCTGCATCTTGTGGTGCTAGCGTGCAGTCTGTTCAAAGCCTTTCAAGTTGCCCAGTTTTCTGTGTGCCCAGAGAGGGGTTTCTCATGCAGTATCAGCCATGGACTGAGGTTCCGGGTTTTAGCCTGCCATTTTTGTCCAAATTTGGTGTCAATTCATCTGGTGATTTTTGAGTTATGTTAATCCCACTTTACATTTTTATTTATGTAGATTCTGCTGATGTAGTCCCAAAGTTGTAAATTAATGATACGTCTTCCATCCTGGATCCATCTTAGTTTCCTGGCCAGATGTTGATCTTCTTGATTGGTGTTGATCTTATGTTGACTTATGTTGAGTTCCAGGGCCAGAGAAGCAGATGGCGGAAACAGAAGAACGGCCTGCCTCAGGGGAGTGTGCTTGCTCCATCCATGTTCAACATCTACACAAATGACCAGCCACTGCCAGAAGGGACAGAGAGTTTCATCTATGCTGATGACCGTGCCATCACTGCTCAAGCTAGGAGCTTTGGGATGGTAGAACAGAAGCTTTCCGAAGCTCTAGGTGCTCTTACTGCCTATTGCAGGGAAAACCAGCTGATCCCCAGCCCATCTAAAACACAGACATGTGCCTTTCATCTTAAGAACAGAGAAGCATCCCAAGCTCTGAAGATCACCTGGGAAGGAACCCCACTGGAGCATTGCAGCACACCCAAATACCTGGGAGTCACTCTAGACCGTGCTCTTACCTACAAGAAGCATTGCCTAAACATCAAGCAAAAAGTGGGTGCTAGAAACAATATCATATGAAAGCTGACTGGCACAACCTGGGGATCACAACCAGATACAGTGAAGACATCTGCCCTTGCGCTGTGCTACTCTGCTGCTGAGTATGCATGCCCAGTGTGGAACACATCTCATCACACTAAAACAGTGGGGTTCCTTCCCAGGTGATCTTAATGAGACATGCTGCATTATCACGGGGTGTCTGCGCCCTACACCACTGGAGAAATTACACTGCTTAGCCGGTATTGCACCACCTGACATCCGCCGGGAAGTAGCAGCCAATCGTGAAAGGACCAAGGCAGAGACATCTGTTTGGGTATCAGCCAGCATGTCAACGACTTAAATCTAGAAATAGTTTTCTAAGATCTACAGAGACACTTGCTGGAACACCTCAGCAAGCGAGAGTCCAAAAGTGGCAGGCTCATATCCAGAGCCTCAATCAGTGGCTGATACCAAATGAGAGACTCCCTCCTGGGCACAGATAAAACTGGGTGACTTGGAAGGCGCTGAACAGACTGCGCTCTGGCACGAGATGCAGAGCCAACCTTCGGAAATGGGGCTACAAAGTGGAATCCTCGACATGCGAGTGTGGAGAGGAGCAAACCACTGTCCACCTGCTGCAATGCAACCTGACCCCTGCCACATGCACAATGGAGGACCTTCTTGCAGCAACACCAGAGGCACTCCAAGTGGCCAGATACTGGTCAAAGGACATCTAATCAACTACCAAACTCTTTTGTATTCTGTATTTTGTATTTTGTTTGTTTGTTTGCTTTGTTCTGTTAGAAATGTAATATAATTGACTGGTTGCTGACGACTCGATAAATAAATAAATCTGTCTGTATTAGGTATATTGCAAACTGAGCAAGATATTTGAAATCAGTGTATCTTAAGGATAAAGATGATCTGGAATAGGGTGATGATCTACTTCTTCCTGATCCAGCTGATAGCTTGGGAAGGCTGAAGTTTCTGACGCAGCTCCTTCCCAATTTGGCAGCCCTCTTTAGCATAATGCAGCAGGCGCCCTGCCTAAAGCCACAGGCTTCTCTTAAGGCGCCCTTTAAGGGGGAAGGAGCCTGGAGATGAAGATTTCCTTCACTGCATCTGCTTCCCTCTCCCCTTGTGCCCTTGTTTTGATTCAGACCCACCCGCCCTGGACTTTCCAAAAGGCATTCCCAACCGCATTAGACTAACTTTCTTTCAAAATACCTCCTTTCCTAACCCCCCTCCTCACCCTTTTTGGGCATCCCTCCTCCCTAAATTATTGGCTCCTCTGTTCCTTTCGGAAGTGGGATGCGTGAAAACGTGGAAAGAGGAATATGGGAATGGCTCCTCTAGCTGGGATGCTTTTGACCCAGAAGCTGGGGAATCCGCTCCGGCTTTTATCCCGATCTTGAAAAAAATAAGTACAAACTGAAAGTAAAAAATAAATAAAGAAGGAAAGAAGCCCCCTCTTAGCAACAACAAGAGAAGAAGAACAGGGCTTTGGGGTGAGTATGTTTTCCCCCTAATCCATTAATAATCAGGTATCAATAAGTCTCCTTTTAGGACGTTGCAAGATACGGTTTTTGCATGTTTGATGGAGAGAGAGAGAGACAGAGAGGAAGGCGAGAGAGTCCCCACTATCCTGAAGTGTGTGCCTGTTCCTTTAAAATTCCCCAAAGGCGACCTTTATGAAAGGTCCATTCAGGTCTGAAACCCAGCAGAGATTACATTAACAGCAGGGATACAAGAGGAGGGGGGTGATGCAGAGATATAGATATATCTGTGTGTGTATATCACTTCAAGGATACCATCCATATCTATATCTATATATCTATATATATCTCTTATCTATCTATCTATCCATCCATCCATCCATACATACATACATCTCTGTGTGTTTATAGATATAGATATAGATAATATAATGTTCATTTGTGGGACTAACATAACTCATAAACCACTGGACAAATTGACACCAAATTTGGACAGCACTCACCTAACAACTCAATGTATGTCCTTCACTCAAAAACTTGATTTTTTTCTTTTGGGAGTTGTACTTGCTGGGATTTATAGTTCACCTACAATCAAATAGCATGATAGAATTGAACCAACCGAGGCATCCAGGACTCCCATGACCAACAGAAAACACTAGAAAGGTTTGGTGGGCAGGGTCCTTGAGTTTGGGAGTTGTAGTTCACCTCCATCCAGAGAGCACTGCGGACTCAAACAATGATGGATATGGACCAAACTTGGCACAAAAATTCCATATGCTCAAATATGAACACAGATGGAGTTTAAGGGAAATAGACCCTGACATTTGGAATTTGTACTTACTGGGATTTATAGTTCACCTACAATCAAAGAGCATTCTGAACTCCACCAAAGATGGAATTCAACCAAACATGGCATACAGGACTTCCATGACCAACACAACACAGTGGAAGGGTTTGGTGGGCATTGACCTTGAGTTTGGGAGTTGTAGTTCACCCACATCCGGAGAGCACTGTGGACTCAAACAATGATGGATCTGGACCAAACTTGGCACGAATACTCCATATGTCCAAATATGAACACAGATGGAGTTTAAGGGAAATAGACCTTGACATTTGGGAGTGTAGTTGCTGGGATGTATAGTTCACCTACAATCAAAGAGCATTCTGAACCCCACCAATGATAGAATTGGGGCAAACTTCCCACACAGAACCCCCATGACCAACAAAAAATAGATATAGATAGATATGATTCACACACAGAGGGATATAGTATCATAGATTTGAAAAGGACCCTTAAAGAAGGACAATGATATGTTGCATGTTCCAGAGTAGGCAAACCAGACAATCTCCACATCAACACTGACAAAGAAACAGCAAGAAATACTGTTTACCCACAAGCAGAAAGAAATTACATATATTAGAAACCAACACTTTCTGATTACTTTATTTTCCAGATCACCAGACTGGGCCACAGCAACACGTGACAGGGGACGGCTAGTTTATATATGTCTACACAAATAAAAATGTAATGTTCGTTTGTAGGGTTAACATAATTCAAAAACTACTGGACAAATTGCCACCAAATTTGGACACAATATACCTTTTGCACAACTAAGACTCGTGCACCCGTACCTTGTGAAGTCGGATCTGGCCAGGGTGGTCCATGCCTTAGTTACCTCCAGATTGGAGTACTGTAATGCACTCTACGTGGGGCTGCCCTTGAAAACGGCCCGGAAATTTCAATTGGTACAACAGGCGGCAGCATTTCATTATTATTTCGTTGTTGGCAATTTTTATGACAGAACTAATTAGGAACTGCCATTTAGAACGACATTTTGAAAGTTTTGTTAGAGTTCTGAAATTTTCACCACCAGAACTTTAGCAACACTTTAGAAGCAAAGCACCAGCACCCCCAGTTTTGTAAATACTTTAGAACCAGTTAGAACCATGGATTACCCATGCCTAATAGGCACATTTCTCTTTCCGGCTACTCTAATCTATCTATGAATATCTCTAATTGGCACATCACCACCAATTTGCTCCTAAAGTGTTGCTAAAGTTCTGGTGGTGAAAATTTCAGAAAGATTTTTTTAACTTTGTTATGGATCATTTTATTTGTTACCTTTATAATTCTTTTTCAATAGACCTGCACCAACTCACAAGATCACCATACGTGAAAAAGGTCTCTTTCTTAATTTTACACCTCCCAACATGATCCAGATTTTGAGTTATCTTATTTTGGCTAGGAGAGCTGGGGTTGTATAACATTGTAGAACATTTTATACAAGTAATCTCTAATTGAAGTTGCCACTGTAAATTTTGTTTCACAGGTCTTCCCAAATGTCAAAATCTATACCTCTCCTTAGATCTTTTGCCCATAAAATCATGGAAGTTTTTACTTGATTATCTTTCAGGTTGTAACATAGGATATCTTTGTACAATTTGGCTATTAAATTTTTTCCCTTTATCTCTATAAATAAAAATGTAATGTTTGTTTGTGGGATTAACATAAGTCAAAAACCACTGGACGAATTGACACCAAATTTGGAGATAATACACATATCAGGCCAACAAGTGACCATCACTCATAAAAACACTGAAAAACACAGCAGAAGAGACTTAAAAAGCTAAAAAACAAAATACATTACAATGAATGCACAAAACCACACATATATACGCAAACACACATATACACAAATATATACACACACAAAACACATATACACAGACTGGATCACAGCAATGCATGGCAGGGGATGGTTAGCCTAGTATAATTTCTAGTTCTGATTTTTTTTAGGCAAATCCCCTCTTTCTGTCCTTTTAAAAACTTTTGTATAATTGGTGATAGTGAAACCAGTCTTTATACCCAGTTCATCTTTCCCCCTCAGTGTCCATTGAACCTGGAAAATACTTAACTGTATGTTCCTACATCATCTGTACAGGTGAGTCTCACAATAGCGTCTATTGTTCTTAGCCATAGAGGTGTTTTGTTTCCATGCATAACTTGTACCTGTTCCAGACATCAATTAGGCTTCCTCTATTTACCGTATATGTTTATTAATAGCCTTATCTAATCTGTCTCCTTCATATGAAGTAGAGGTATCTCAACTGTGTCTCTAAAACCTACTTCTGAACTATGTGTTTTGATTTAGTAGATGCATTCACCACCAAGAAGTCTTTGGCTCAAGGAACCATGCTACTGCAAGCTGAGAAATTGATCTAAGCCTGGCTCACTGTCCCTGATGACCCCCCCCCCCCCCGATCACTGATCACAATTGGGAAGGACCAGAACATCTATGGAACCATTTGTGGAATATGTTAAATAACCCAAAGAAGCAGCATGTGCCTTGTATGCTGGAAGAGCAGGCATGAATGCCATCCGGAAGAAGAGATTTTGGGCATCCTGTTTCTGCCTGATGGCCATCTTTTTTCTTCTGGTTACTCTCCAGGTACTATAGATTCTTAGAGCAACAAATATGAGTTAAGTACTATCAGAGGGAAGGGGAGGGTGAGGATTGCAGTATATAATCCTTGACATTAAGGGAAAGGTTTCTGCATATGGCCTCTCAAAACACACAAGAAGAAATCAGAGATTTCCCTTTCTTCTCCAATATATCCTCTTTTGGCATGCCAGAATTTATGGTGGTTTCTCTTATCTCATAAATTGGGACTAGTACTTTTTTTGGACGACAGCTCCCAGATACCCTAGCTAATGTGGCTACAGGATGGTGGTTTTTTAAATCCGAATATTGGTTCTTCAGCCACTGCCCTCAGGTATCTGTTTCCTTTTGAAGGTCTTCCCTTACAATTGGGTTTTAGTGTTAAATAACATTGATGCAATGTCTACACTGAAAATATCAATAGAGGGTTTCATTTTCCTTTATGTGGGAAGACTGGGGCATTTACACCAGATGGAAACAACTTGCGATCCCCTACATCTTGTTGGAGGGCCACTAATCCTAGCTAACATATCTAGCGGTAAGGTATCATAGGAGTTACAATCCCACAAAAGCCAGAAATTGCCAACTCTTCAATCCTTGATTATAGATCTGCAATTCTGAATTGTTCTTTCTTGTCACATTCTGAATTTCATTAAGAGATGAGCTGATGCAATAAGATAGGACAAACTTTTCAGAGGTTATCCTTTTTATGAGCTTTTCTAAATTACCAGGTGGGAAAAATTTGAGTTTTCCAATCTGAAGTGTTATGAATATAATATAGATTTAGCCTGAAAGAGTCCCCAGTGTTATAGGTTTATAGCTAGAAGATATTTGCAATTTTGCTGGCAGAAGTAAATGTTTCACCCCCTTCCTCTCCACAGCAGTCATGCATGCTACCCCTAAGTAATTTTATAAGGCATCTTGCTAAATGAAGTCAGCCATAGAAGTGGGGAGAACAGGAGGGTCTATTAAAATTAAATGGGACGACATCAGAAGTACCTTTGATGATTCATAGCTCATTCTGAGTTAATCTGTTTCAGTGTGTAATCCGACATGGTTTGTGTCAGAGTGGTCCAGCATTTCTGTGTTCTCAAATAATATGGTGTGTCCAGGTTGGTTTATCAGGTGCTCTGCTCTGGTTCAATTAGTTTTCAGTGCCTTCCATATTCCTTGATTCGTGTTTGGGCAGTGCTGTGTTTGGTGGTCCCTATGTAGAGTTGTCCACAGCTGCATGGTATACAGTAGACTCCTGCAGAGGTGAGAGGATCCCTCTTGTCCTTAGCTGAACATAGCCTTTGTTGGATTTTTTTTAGTGGGTCTGTAGATATTTTGTAGGTTGTGTTTCCTCATCAGCTTCCCTATGCAGTCAGTGGTTCCCTTGATGTATGGTAAGAATACTTTTTCTCTATGTTTTGTGTATATTGTTTTATATGCTTTGATGTTTTATATGTTAATGTTATGTTGTTTATTTTATTGCAATTTGTATTGTTACATTGTAATTCTTGTTCAGGCTTGGTCCCATGTAAGCTGCTCCGAGTCCCCTTTGGGGAGATGGTGGCGGGGTACAAATAAAGTTTATATAAGAGTTCTTTCTCCCACCCTGGACATTCCACAGATATATAAATCCCACTTACCTAGTATCCAACAAACCATACAACCTCTGAGGATGCCTGCCATAGCTGTGGGGAAAAACGTCAGGAGAGAATGCTTCTGAAACATGGCCAGACAGCTTGGAAAACTCACAGCAAACCCAGTAGCCTTTATTTTAAATTTATTTTTGCTGCCTCCTCCTTAGCACAGGATCCAAAGCAGCATACAACCACAACTGAGATGTGGTTAAATTGGGCATATATAAAGACCAAACCACATGTGCATGACATCATGTTAAAAAGAATGAGCCTAGATTTGTTTATTTTATTTTTCAAAAGTCACACTCCTATGCTGATACTAGCTTCTTACACAATTATCCCTGAAGGTGCTTTTGGCAACTGACTGAAAAGTTGATAGTTTCAATCGCAATGAATGGTGAAGATAATTGTCCAGCTATTTCAACAGCGTAAATGACAGAAGACTTAATAAGGCCACAATTTTGTAATAACATAACCCACTTCAGTTCTATCTATTGAAGTAGCCAAAGAATCCAGAGCTTATTTTCCTTCTGAACTAGTATCAATGGACGCAGTGTTACGCATGGAGAGAGGGATTTGTGCCAAGTCTATTAAGCCTTTGATAATGATGGATTTCTTTTCCTTTCCTCCAAAAGGTGGTCCTAGAGCTTGGCAAGTCTGAAAAGACGACAGCAAAAACATCAATTTCTCAAAATGATGCTTTTCGAAAAGAAGAGTTGGAGAAATATGCTCATTTGTTTGTGAAGACACCTGAACTTCACAGTGATACAGAAAGAATTTTGCACCAAGACAGATACCCCATCTTGCTCTGGTGGTCTCCACTGACGGGAGAGACTGGGAGGCTTGGACAGTGTGGGCAAGACGCTTGCTTCTTTACTATCAACAAGACCTATCAGCATCATCCTATGACGAAAGCCTTTCTGTTTTATGGTAAGAGTCCACTTGCTTTTATTTTTCAAGTTACTGCATGCCATTTGCTACCTCATCTCTCAGAGAGTTAATGGATCATACAGGCATGAAACAGCATCACAGGAACCTGCAGGAAAATGTTGCAGGTTTCTGTTTAGTATTCAACCTCTCCTTTCTATTTCCATTTTCTCTTGGTTTTCTATCTGCCATCCACTCTCCCAAATAGCTGGTACAGGTTGAGCATCCCTTTTCCAAAGTGCTTAAGATGAGAAAAAAATTGGATTTTTTTAGTTTTTTTTAATTATTTGCATATACATAATGAGATATCTTGAAGATAAGACTCAAGTCTAAACACCACATTTATTTATGCGTCATACATACCTTTTGCTAGGGGTCCTCAAACATTTTAAGTCAAGGGCTTGTTCTCGGTCCTTCAGACTGCTGGGGAGCCGACTATATATATATATATATATACATATATATATATACACACACACACACACACACACACACACACACATATATAAACATGAACCAATTCCTATGCACTTCATATGTAATTTGTAGTGCAAAGAATTTAAATAACAATACAATATTTAAAATGGAGAACAATTTTAACCAAGAAAAACTTATCAGTATTTTAATGGGAAGTGTGGGTCAACTTTTGGCTAAGATAGTCAAGTTCATTGGGATTGTTGTTGTGTGTCTTCAAGTCGTTTCAGACTTAGGGTGACCCTAAATCTAAAGTTTAGGATGGGCGCTGGGTAAATTACCTTGGAGGGTTGTATCTGGCCCACGGGCCTTAGTTTGAGGATCACTATCTTATACATATCACCTGAAGGTAATTTTATATAATTTTGAGCAATGAATTTGTGCATGAAACAAATTCAGTGTGTCTGAAAAGATGACATTGAAGAGACCAATTTCTCATTATTTTTTCCTGTGGTGTACAGTACAATATCTGTATCTGCAAGGGATATGTTCATAGTGTTTGCATGGATACATGAAACCATGTACAATAGCAAACCCTATGTTTGTACACATGTAATTATCAGAAAGCAAAGGAACCACTATCTCAATCGCTCATGTGGACAGTTTTGGATTTGGGAATATTTTAGATTTCAAATTCAGTCTAAGGGATATTCAAACTGTATTCCCTATGACTGATTGCTGTAATTTAAGACGTTTTCCTGATATATCCCCATTTTTTCAGACACTTGAGTTTTTTCAAATCTGCTTATGCTTGGGTTATTATAGTTCCTGCTTCCTATGCAATATTGCTCAGATCCTGAACATTTGTAACCAAGGAAGTGTCACATGTTGTCAACTTTTAAAGAGGTAGCTAGCTGCCTACATTACAGTGCAATACTAGTCCAAACATAGGTAATTTATAAGGGGTTAGGATTAAATATTCTGCAGCTGACCCAATAGTTGATTTAGTGTTTTAGCGTTAGAATGATTCTGATGAAGGTGTCCAGCAGAAGAAGCGAAAAGAGAGAGGAGTAAAGTGAAGCTCATTTATGATTGGTTCCCAGTTAGGGAACCAAAAAGAAAAAAGAAAAAAAAATAGAAAAAAGATAGTGAAGCTCATTTATGATTGGTTCAAAACTGCTCCAGCTTCATGGATAGCTTTTCTGCAATGTCTGGTTCTGATAAATGATTCCTTCATAGCCAGACTTTCGGGCCTAGAAGTTTTTTTAATTAATCATATTTATTTCAGGAATTTTTAATAGGTGTATTTATTCATTTATTTACTTACTATATTTGTATACCGCTCTTCTCAGCCCTCGGGCTCTCACAGCTTCGGTTCTACTACCTATTCTGTAATTTTCCTTCTTACATTACTATCACTCCTTTCTCCTAGATTAATCTGTTTGAACATTGTGGGTGAGTTCTCTTTCCTGGAGGAATTCTTTAAATAGTATCCAGTCTGTTGTACATCTTTTTTCCGGTCCTGCAGTAGGAAAATTATGGAGTCCATATCCTTGTAATCCATTATTTTTGTAATGCATGTATCTATAGTTGGGATTTCTTTCAGGTGCCACTTTTGAACTAGTATTATTCTTGCTGTAGACGTCATATAAAAACATAATTTGTCCTTATTTCTGCCTAGTTCAAAATCTGTCAAGTTTAATAAATAATATTCAGGCCTTAATTCAAATTAGAAGTAGCAGCTGGAGGGATCACAGGTGGCAGCAGTGGTTATGGGGCAGAGACTGAGATATATTTTAGCAGGAGAGTGCTGCTCTGATCCCACTTAACCTCAGATTTCTCTCCCTTCCAGTTTGTGAGAACATTGATCCTTCTGCCAAAATGACTGACTGCTTTTATACAATTCTGTGTCCCTCTTGAACATTCACAGCAGGATAGATGTAAGAGGGGCAGATGGATGGCAAAGAAAATTGTACATTTGTTAAACACCATGTTTAATCACAGCTATGTTCTGCCATATAAAATACATATTTAACAATTGGTTAATAACACTGTGCCAGGTCACAGTCCCTCAAACTGTTGGAGGGCTGGATTACAATTTGAAAAAAAAAAACCATGAATTCCTATGCACACTACAATACAATAATTAAAATGAACAATTTTAACAAATATAAACTCATTAGTATTTCAACGGGAAGCGTGGGCCTGCTTTTGGCTGATGAGCAAGATTGTTGTTGTTGTGTGCTTTCAAGTAATTTCAGACTTAGGTTGACCCTGAGCGAGGGCCAGGTAAATGACCTTGAAGGGCCGCATCCAGCCTCCGGGCCATAGTTTGAGGACCCCTGAGATAGTGTGACAATGAGACCGAGCTCTAAACACAAAATTGGTTTATGTTTCATATACACCTTGTAGACATAGACTGTAGGTAATTTTATACACAATAAAACATCCAACTTACAAACAATTAAGAACAAGGGTGATACAACAGGAAGTGAGAGAAATCTACTCCTCGGATGGGAAATTCACTCTTGATAGAGTTATCATGGGGAAGCTTTAACACCCGTCCTTGTTTTCACAACAAGCTATTTTTTTTCAAAATCCAACTATCACAGGAGCAGAAAGTGAAATTTTCTGAACGGGCACAGACAGCAAAACAAACAAAGCAAGCGCGCGTGCACACACACACACATATTTGGCTGGAGTTACACTTAAAAATGCACCTGTTCTGACTTACAAACAAATTCAACTTCAGAAGAAACTTGCAGGACCTATCTTGTTTGTAACTTGGGGATTGTCTGTATTGGTAATCATTTTGGACATGAAACAAAGTGAATCATCAGAAAATAAGTGTCCTTATTTCAGCCAACCAATGTGGACAATTTTGGACTTTGGAACATTTTGGATTTCCAGGTAAGAGATGTTCAATTTGTAAAAATAATCCCAAACATTTCTTTTCATAACCTGTATAAAGAGTAGCACTACAGATGAACATGGCCATTTTTCAAATGATAGGCCCTAAATTTTCTTATAATTGGGGGAACTTATTGTAAGTACAGCACCCTAAACAAGCATTAGAGCTCTTGCATCATAACCAATGGATACAGTCTTCTTTTTTAGTTTCCAGGGTTTTGCCATTTTTGGCCACTAGAATTTTCATTGTGTTTTTATCACAATAACGCTCTATACCTCCTAAAAATCTGCATAAAGGGCGCAGGACAAAATAATTTCAGTTGTGCAGATGGCTAATGATCCCATCATTTCATATTTTGTCAGATGTCCTCCATTTTTGAAAGCAATTTTTCAAATATATTTGCAACTGTGAACCCTTTGTGCCTCCCCTCCACCCTCATCATAATCTTATTAAAGTGTCTCTATCTTATTCTGGTGCGAGGCATATTCTTATCATCTCCTGCATCCCAAAAGATTTACAGTCTATCAGCCAAGATTAACTGTGTCATATCAAATCAATCAGTCATCGCATGACTTTAACCTTGAAAGAATACTTCTTTAGGCTTCTGTCTGCATAATCTTTATCTTCATTAGGCAACCCAGGATCTCTATTTTCTTTTTCCAAAAAGAACTTCACCTTTTCATTTTTTAATATCACCTAAAGGCAAAATGTCTACCCCAGAGAAAGCAGGTTTTCTGAGTTTACCATATTTCTCTGTAATGCTCGTGGGTTTAGCTGTGATGGTTTATTTTTTAAAAGATCTACATTAGTTTCTGAAATTTAAGTCAAAACATGCACAATAGTATCCCATTTTACTCACAAGTAGTGTTCAAAGGAATACTCCTAGGTAAGTGGCCTTAGGCTTTTATCTATACACATAATAAAAGTGAAAATATGTATGTATGGGTTTGTCCACTTACACAGACAAGCTTCTACTTCCACAAATAGCTATAGCACCCACTGCTCAGGACATACCAAAGGCCCTCTCTCCAATGACATTGCAGGTTATAGAGAGTGCGGTAAATATATCCAAGAGCCTGCCAACGTCCTTCACAAACACCACCTAAGTGAGGGTTTTCATATAGGGACCATTTCAACCTAGATTTTCTGTTTTTCCTCTACCACAGACACCCCAGTGTTTCTTACTCTCTCCATTGGTGTGGAATTTGCATTTCCCTGCCCACTGCCTCTCCCTTAACCCTTTCCTATTCTTTTCTACGGCACACAGCAATTGATCAGCAACTGAACATACTAGAGAGGTTTGGGGAGAATTCACCATGATTTATAGGAGTTGTAGGTACCGGGTTGTATAGTTCCCCTGAAATCTAAGAGCACCCTGAACTCCACCAACGATGGACCTGGAACTAACTTGGTACACAGAACCCCCATGATAACAAAAAATACTGGAGGTCTTTGGGGAAAAATCACCTCGATTTGGGGGAGTTGTAGTTCATCTACATCCAGAGAGCACTGTGAACCCAAACACTGATGGATCTGGACCAAACTTGCCACACATACCAGATATGCTCATATTTGAAAATGGAGGGGTTTGAGGGGACCTAACCTTCCTTTCTGAGAGGTGCAGTTCACCCACAATCGGAGAAACTGTGTTCTCCACTTATGATGGACCTGGTCCAAACTTGGCACATAGAATCCCCATGACTAACTCAACCTACTGGTGGGGTTTGAGGGGAGTAACTCACCATAGTGGAAGTTGCATTTTACCCTACAGCCAGAGAGCACATTGAACCCCACCGATGATGCATCTAGAGCAAACTTGCCCAACATAAACTTTAAGTACTGATGGAGTTTCTCAGGGTTAATCTGGCATGATGTGAGTTGTAGTTAATCTACAACCTTATGCAATTTTTGCATTTTAAAAATTGACTTTTTCAAATAACCTGGGCAACTCTGGGTACCCAAGCTGATATTAAATAAATACATGTAACTCAGAAGAATTTATTTAACAAAACAGCAGTAGGGCATAGAGAAGAAAAGTGGATAGCTCTGTTTTGAATCTTGAATGTTTTGAAACTGATTTCATGATTCCCTTGGAGATGATGATTTGGGCCTGAGTTATTTGGGTTGTCAGTCACAAACTGGTTTTGATATAGATCCCTTCAGCGGTGTAATGAAAATTCTTTTAATAATACTTGTCTGAAGAACTTCCCTTCATAAACAAAACCACATAGATATTCATTATTTAGATAGACCTGCATATTGGATGTCTAAAGAAATGAAATTTTATTGTATGTTTTCCCCAGGACATATAACATCCTTTTAATATAGCAGACTAAAAACAACAATTGCTGCATTTTATGTCTCACAATGTTTTATGGCATCTACAAATATGTGAAACTGACGTAATCTTCATCATAGCCCAAATCCAAAGCAATGTCAGTGAAATGAAAATCTGACGTAATCTACTTCATCATAGCCTAAATCCAAAGCAATGCCAGTGAAATGGAAATCCGCACTAGCACAGTTGCCTGGATTATTCCTTTTGAACTAATCTTGCCAAGGAAAAAGCTGTAAGATGGAAACAACTTGGAGGCATGCACCATACCACACATGGAACTGAGCTGGCATGATTTTTTCCTTTCCTTTCCTTTCCTTTCCTTTCCTTTCCTTTCCTTTCCTTTCCTTTCCTTTCCTTTCCTTTGGAGAGTATCTGGCTGTCATGTTGTCTTGGTAATTATACTGTGTGATTTACTGTGAAGGTTGATTGAGGTTTAGGCAGAGCTAAGCTTGGGGGACTGCCATGTGGACAGGTGACTTGCTTTCCTAGAGGGGCAAATGAGGCTATCCACTGGGGAGCGATACCAACATGGTTCCTTCCACTGTTGTCCCAAGTGTTTTGGCAGGACCAAAGGTTGGGAACCACTGCGATAGATACAATATATGTTCGTGCTATTTGGGAAAAAATGGTCAGGTTGAATCTGATTGTCCTAGATTTCTTTACCTAAAGGGACTTTTCTTCTTCATTTGCAGGCACTGATTTCAGCATAGACAGCTTGCCTCTCCCCCGCAAAGATGACCATGATTGGGCCCTTTTCCATGAGGAGTCACCTAAAAACAATTACAAGCTTTTCCAGAGACCTACTATCACTCTCTTCAACCACACAGCCACTTTTAGTCGCCATTCACACCTTCCGCTTACCACTCAGTACCTCGAAAGTATTGAGGCCTTAAAGTCCTTGAGGTATGTGGTTTCTTTGCCTCAAAAGAACAGCCTGAGGAAGACACTTGCGCCACTTGTGTATGTTCAATCAGACTGTGATCCACCCTCTGACCGGGACACTTACGTAAAGGAGCTGATGGCTCACATTGAGGTAGACTCCTATGGGGACTGTTTACATAACAGAGATCTTCCTGAGCCTCTCGGAAACCCGGCCTCCATGGACAGTGATATCTTCTACAAGATCCTTGCTCAGTACAAATTTGTTTTGGCTTTTGAAAATGCTGTATGTGAAGATTATATCACTGAAAAACTCTGGAGACCACTGAAGCTGGGAGTCGTACCAGTATATTATGGCTCCCCCAGTGTTGAAGACTGGCTTCCAAGTAACAAGAGTGCCATTCTAGTCGCTAAATTCTCACATCCCAAGGACCTGGCTGAATACATCAAAGCACTGGACAAAGATGACAAGGAGTACGAAGCCTATCTTGAATGGAAATTGAAGGGAGATGTATCCAACCAACGGCTGGTTGCTGCCATCACAGAACGCACCTGGGGAGTGCAAGATATCATGAAGGACAATTACATTGATGCATTTGAGTGCATGGTATGCAGTAGAATTTGGGAAAACAGCCAGCGGCAAGCAAAGGTAATTATGAGAGGCCTGTGTTCTTTTAGCATACTCATGGGATCCCTAGACCAGGTCTGCCAAATGCTGACCTTTGAGTGGAGCCACTCCATAGTAGAGCTGACCAAGGAGAGTTCTCTAGGAAGGCAGGCATGCTCTACCAGAAAGCATTTTCAAATATTCTGTTTTCCACACCAATCTTTCTCAAAATGGATGACCTCTAGGAGTGTTGGAGATATGTTGGGGGCCAGGGGACAGTTCCACCTTAAATAATAATAATAATCATCATCATCATCATCATCATCTTTATGTATACCCCGCCACCATCTCCCCAAAGGGGACTCGGGGCAGCTTACATGAGGCCAAGGCCAGAAATGCATTACAATACAGTAACAAAAAACATAAGGCAATATAATAAAATAAAATAAGACAAGCATAAAATATAACAAAGCAATACAAAATAATACAATAGAAAATCAAACACAATCACAAGGAGCTGGCCGCAGGTGTAAAATACAATGATAAAAACTCAGGATGAGATAAAGATAAAAACCTACATATTTGTAAAAGAGACTCATGAACGGAGTATAGTGACAATCCTTCGTACGGACAGGAGACAATACAATATGAGGACACCCATTATAGAGGAGCATGACAAAGGAGATGAAAGATCACTCCCCAAAAGCACAACGGAAAAGCCACGTCTTGAGGTTCTTCTTAAAAATTTCTAAGGAGGGGCTAGACTAATATCGCTAGGTAATGCGTTCCAGAGTTGGGGGGCCACAGAGGAGAAAGCTCTCTCCCTTGTTCCCTTAAGTCGGGTCTTTGATAATGGAGGGGGCTTGCCTCCTATGCTATACTAATAATATAATATAATATAATATAACATAATATAATATATTGTATATACATATAATATTTATAATATTATATATATTACATTGTATAATGTAATACAATATAATACTAATAATATATTATAATTATATATTTTATATTACAATATAATGGTATAGTACAATATAGTAATATATAATACCGATATTGTCCTATACTAATAATATAATGAATTGTATGTATATATATATATCTTGTAAGCCACTCTGAGTCCCTTTCGGGGTGAGGAGGGCAGCATATAAATGTCATAAATAAATAAATAATCCCGGAGATAGCTGGGATTGTGGGTGCCAAGTTGAGAAAGGCTGTTACACAATCAACACAGTGCTGACTACACAGAGGAAGGTTACACTCACCTGCCCCATGCTACGCACTTCCCCGACCTCATATTGATTTGCCTTCACAGCACACTCTTGCAGTTGCTTCACATTATGTGTGCACTGGGCAAGATCTGAAGGCTAAAGCCTGCCAGATGTTCGTAGGTTGTTCCTGGGAGTTGGAGTTGTATGCTTCTTACCCACAGCAGCCTACAGACATTCTGATCTTTCAGACCTTCCATTATTTATATATACAGCATGGGGACAGGAGGAATTGGATGAATAACCCTTTTCAATGCTCTCCTCTCTTTCATGCAAGCATTTTGGAGCAGCAAAGAAGAGTATGGAGAGAGCTCCACCCTCAAAACATAAAGAAAATATTGATTTATTTAAAATGTATTCAATTATTTTTTGCATTTGTATATTGCCTCTTTTCCAAAGTGGTCACCAAGGTGAAAAACAATCAAAATTATTTTAAAATTTTCGTTTATGATACATCATGGTCTGAATCCTATTGGCAGACGTATAGAATTATTTGCTGGAAGGTGAGTCAATACTTCGATAAATCCAACTGAGAGCATCTCCAGGCAAGAATAATTTTATTTTGGAGATCAACTCAATATTTTTCCTCTCGCAAAGTATTCCCAGGGAGGTCCCAGCATGACCAAGGATTTTTAATTTCCACTCTGCATGTCAGTTTAAATTACCCCACTGATTCTCAACATGAGATATCTGACTGTTTCTGTTATAAGAGAAAAAAAAAAGCTAAGTTGGCTTCAATCAAGAAACATAGTCATTTTTTCAGAAGCCAAATTCAACAGAGATCAAGTGAAGGAAAGAGGAATGCTAGCAATAGAAGGGAATGATCCTAATACTTAACTAGGATGATATTGTGAAAGCAAAGTAAGTTAGCACTTTGGCTATATCACCTGAATAATAATTTTAAAAGGCTCCATGGAAATTGGTAAAAGTCAATTTCTGAGACGTTGCCTGAATCTAGATGTGATACGTGATCGATATGAGGAAAAGTACAAGGGAAAACGGTTAGAGAAACCTGGAATATTTCAAGAAAGCATTTGGATACAAAACCATGAATACAATGTGACCCCTCTACCTATGGGACTCATGCCTGTCATCCCCAAGCATTTCTCAAGGCTTCTGCATAATTCTATGATATTCTTGTGCTGGAAGTCTTTAATTTCAGCAGACCTCACTAACTCTGAGGATGCTTGCTATAGATGCAGGTGAAATGTTAGGAGAGAATGCCTCTAGAATGGTAGTTCTCAACCTGGGGTACCCAGATATTTTTGGCCTTCAACTCCCAGAAATCCTAACAGCTGGTAAACTGGCTGGGATTTCTGGGAGTTGTAGGACAAAAACATCTGGGGACCCAGGTTAAGAAGCACTGCTCTAGAACATGGCCATATAGCCCGAAAAAACCTACAACAATCCAGTGATTCCAGCCATGAAAGCCTTCGACCAGGCATGTAGCTGGGGGGGGGGGGGGGGGGCTTAAGGGGATTCAGCCCCCCCGAAATTCTCATGGTGGTTCGCAAAAAGGTCTTACTGGTGCATTATTTAAACTGTTATGTTTATTCATATCATGATCTGATCACCATACTCAATATATCCCATATGCATGGGGGTATTGGGGTAATGATACAAAAGGTTTGCTAGGGGAGACCCTCTTTCACTCAGACTCAGCCCCCCCCCAAAACTCAGCCTGCCCCTGAACCCCCCCTGAAAAAAACTCAGCCCCCCCCCCCCCCCAAATCGATATCCTGGCTACGGGCCTGCCTTCGACAATACAATTTCAATAGAGGTTGCTATTTTTCACAGTTTTGTGAATCCATGCAAAATCCAGAAAATTATCCTCCATGGATTAGGAAGATATATAAGGAAAAACAAACAAACAAACAAATAAAAAATCCTTGGAAAGTATAAATTTCCTAGGACTTTTTTTTCATTTCTGGATAAGCTGTGATTCAATGGGGTTATTCTATCTGGGACAATCTAAGATTCAGGCCTATGTCTGTTCTTAGTGGTCTCCTTAGGGCTCTTCCAGATAGGTCCTATATCCCAGGATCTGATCCCAGGTTTTCTGTTTATCCCAGATTATCTGGCAGTGCAGACTCATATAATCCAGTTTAAAGCAGAAAACCTGGGATCGGATCCTGGGATATAGGGCATGTCTGGAAGAGCTCTAAGACAGCAAGCAAAAATAACTCCGTTTTCGGGGTCTCTCATCCAGTTTACCATCAGTGTTTTATTTCTGCAGTTCTACAACAGGGTTTGGCAAAATGTGTATTACAATTTATCAAAATGTCATTCATAGTTAAATCTGTAAGTCTAGCTGCTAATTATTTAACAACAACAACACAAAAAAACTGGGTTTAAATGTTTATGTGGAAACCTTTAAACACTATTTTGTTCTATTTCTCAAAATAAATTTCTCGAAGTTTTTTTTTTACTTTTAAGAACTTGAAGATAATTCTTTAATTTAGTGCTTCATTTAGATTTCTGGATATTGAGGTTTTAGAACAGAGGTTCCCAACCTTTGTTCAATTCCCAGAAGCCCACACCAATTTAGCCAACTGTTGGGAGTTCTGGGAACTGAAGTCTAAAACACTTGAGGTTTTAGAGGACCAGAGGTTAACAACTGTTCTGGAAAAATACAGCTTGCATGCTTGAAGCCTGACCACCACTGTTTAGAATCTGATGTCCCAAGAGCATTCATTCATTAGTCTTGGAGAGCAAAACATTAAAAGTGGTCCCGTATTATAAATCACAAGCCCCAGGCATGAAAAATTAAATATTTTACTATTTCAATGGAAGGGAAAATGCCTATGTACAACTTAAATATAATAAGGCAATTCGTAAAACTTTGGTTGTGTTTACATTTGTTTTGTTTTTGTTTTGCCAGGGATTGCTACCCAAAAGGTGGAATGCAGACGAGAGCCACTTGAGCTGCCCCAAACCTCAGACATTTGTTTTTTCTGCTCCAAATGCCGAAAGCACAGCTCTGCGAGAGATGTGGATACCAAGCTTTGAACAGTCCAAGAGAGAAGCACGTGCGCTGAGGCAGCTGGTGGACAGGAACAGAAATTTCACAGCTGAGGAGTTTTGGGCTTTGGTGTTTAGAGACTGATTTTTAGAAGACTATGGGCCCTTAACTCATGACAAAAAGACCTATCCATAGATGAGCCAGTTAGAGGACCATTGTTTGTAATTTGCCTTAATAAGAAAGTAGGAAGCAGTTTTAACAACTGAACATACAATGTGAAAACATGGTATTCAGTGAATACTAATCAATAAGAATGATCCCATTGGGTCAACTGACAATATGTTTTAATACTAATATTTAGTATAAAGTATTAATATAGATGTTTTTTATGATTACTGTTTGGGCATTCGCACCCAAATTCTATAAAATTATTACTAGTGTGTAATTAATTCCACATCAGCAGTGTCAAGACCGTCCCCTATGCATCTGTATTTCTCAAGCACTAATTTACAACAACAACAACAACAACAACAATAACAAAACTTTATTTATATACCGCTCTATCTCCCCAAGGGGACTCAGAGTAAACATAAACAGTACATACAAGAAAAAAATGGCATAAACATAAAGTTTACAAGACAATATAATCATTTCAACCACAATAGCACATATATTTAAAATAATCATGTCTGATCAAGGCTGTTTAAAAGGCCGGGCCGAGCTACTGCGATTTTAGAGGGCCCAGGAAATTAGGTAGAATCTATGGCTGTACATTTCCAGGGCCTAACAGAAGAGAGTGACCTGGGTAATTGGTAGAAGAAGATATGGCCAATTTCAATTTAGTCCATGAGACTGAGCATTGGTGCTTGTGTTGTATGTATACAATTGAGGAAGTCTTGAATATGAATCCCAGGTCACTGTATGGGCAAATGGCAGCATAGTTGTGTAAATGTTTTAGAAAAGGAATCAGACTCATAGAGTTGGAAGAGACCTCAAGGGCCATCCAGTCCAACCCCTGCCAAGAAGCAGGAAAATCACATTAAAAGCACCCCCAACAGATGGCCATCCAGCCTCTGTCCATAGCAGAGAGTTCCACTGCTGAACAGTTCTCACAGGAAGTTCTTCCTAATATTCAAGTGTAATCTCCTTTCCTGTCATTTGAAGCCATTGTTCCATGTCCTAGTCTCCAGGGCAACAGAAAACAAGTATAAATATGTGAGGCCATGTATAAATATGTGAGGGGAAGCCATATGGAGAAGAGAGCAAGCATCCATTAACTCTGATGCTAAATTGTAGCCAACTGTGGTCCAAAATATCCAAAGATCAAAGATTCCATATCCATATAATGAAAAGCACGCCTCACAGAAACTTGAGTGAGCTGAATCATGTTATGGCATACTACTCTGATAAACTTGTTAAAATGCTAACATATAGCTAAGATGAATGGTTTACTGTCATTGCTGGACAATATTTTAAGGTAAAAAAACCCCTTATTTCTTTGATCCATGATGCTCAACTGCTTTTGACATCTCAGAACTGGTTGTCGAGAAGTAGTATCTATGTCAGTGGGGGAAATGCATAACCTTCATCCTTTGAGAATGAATTTTCTCCACTTGGGTTTGGTTTTACTTCCATGAGGATATTATGCTGACAAAATCTGTTTTGATATTTATATTGCTTATTTATGGAGGTATCAAAGCTCTCCCTTCCTACGTGGCGTTGCAAGGAAGAACAACAAGTGGAACGAGAAACAGGTAGAACATGATTCTTAGTGCCCTTCCAGACAGCCCCTATTTCTGATCTGATCCCAGGTTTTTTGCTTTATCCTGAATTATATGAGTCCCCACTGTCAGATAATCTGGGATAATCTGAAAACCTGGGATCAGATCCTGGGATATAGGGCCTGTCTGGAAGGGCCTGAGTAGATGCTGCCTCTGTCCTTAGCAGACTATATACTGTAGCTTTATAATGCCAAGCTTCAAATGATTCTTTGGAGCCACAGATCTATTGAATGACCTTGGTACAGTGCCTGTTAAAAAGCATAGGCAGTTTCCAGAGATGCTCTTCCCATTGTGCCTTATGTCACCCTTGAAGTCTAGCAGTGAAGCAATAGGTAGCACTGGGTAGATTCACCCTCTGTCAGGAATCATGTGTTGTAAGCCCAGCCATTTTATTTATCTATTTACAGTATTTATATTCCGCCCTTCTCACCCCGCAGGGGACTCAGGGCAGATTACAATGTACACATACATGGCAAACATTCAATGCCATAGACACACAACATATCTAGACAGACACACAGAGGCTATTTAACATTCCAGCTTTCATGAGGGCATTCTGGCCACCAGGAGAGCTGTCACTTCACTGTCCATTAGCGACAGTGATGGAGTACTTCCTCATTCTTTTTTTTTTACACGGTTGCTGGAGATTTTTATGGCATTGTAAATTAGTTGAATTAGCTTCCCCGCATAAGCGGTACCTAAATTTCCTATTTGACAGATGCAACTGTCTTTCAGGTTGCAAAGGTCGACAGCAAGGTACACAATGGTTGGAAGCTCACTCCGACCTGGGCTGGCTTCGAACTCATGACCTTTTGGTGAGTAGTGATCTTAATGCAGCTGACTCTCAGCCAGCTGTGCCCCAGTCCTGACACAGGATGCTATATTCTCATAACTCAGTAAGAGTTCAGCCATGGCCCTTTAAGAGTTGCCTAATGTGAGACAGCGAGGGATCAAATTGCCAGAGACAGGAAGCTGTGGGAATGGCAGCAGGGTTGATGGCCAGACCTTAAACTGGCATGTATTATTAGACTTCTGAATTGCCCACTCTGGATACAATTACTCCTCATTTGGTCATCTATTGACTGAAGTCCTGTTTGCAGGGACCTTGCTTGGAAAAGCGGCAAAACTAGGAAGCATTACTTTTTAAAATGTTATTCTGCTAGCATGGCTTCTGGGAGTTTGCAGTTTGTAGTAAAACAAAGTAACATTTGCAAGCTCTCATTGCACTCATTGCTGCTGTCTACTAGCTCCGACCCCTATTGACAAGCCGAAATGAAGCCAGGATAGTGATTCATAGCATGATGATTGCTGCAAAAAGAAAAGGAAGAAAAATGTGTGCTCACTATTCAGCTGTATTTTTTTATAGGCACACGAGCCTTGCTAAGTATAAAACAAGGCCAATGTATACATTTAGATGCTTGTTGTTCCCATGCGCTTACCAGCATGCATAGAAGTAGGGGCACATAGGGAGGAAAATCTAGTAGTATGGAGATCCAGGCTGTTGAAATGGCATCTTGCTCTTGATTATGTATTTTGTTTGGGAAAAGCTGTTTGCTTGCATTGTCCTTGAATGGCGTCCACGTTTATATCTATAGTTCTGACCTCTGTGAGAGAACACTCCTCAGACAGGTGGACGGATGGGTCTGAGCACTTTTGTTGCTCAGCATGTTTCTGCATCACCAATCCGCTTAGCGTCAGCAGTTTTTGCTGAAACTTGGCAGGCTGAAATTTCCCGATACTGAGGAAGAAAATAAAATGCATTAACATTTGGCACTGGTACGACACAGATTTGAACGTGAAAAATCGTGGTTAAAATTTACCCATCATGCAGTGTTTAAAAATGAAATGTTAAAATGCAGATGCTATGTGCCAAATTCTGGTTACTGGGTGTTCGCCTTCAAGAAGAGTTGGTTGTACTCTGAGAAGTGTAGGGCCCCTTCCAAACAGCTGAATAAACATTTTCCGCTTTGAACTGGAATATATGGCAGTGCAGACTCAAATAACCCAGTTGAAAGCAGATATTGTGGGATTTTCTGCCTTGATATTCTGGATTATATGACTGTGTGGAAGGGCCCCAGGTCTTTCCTTATTTTGTTGTTGCGCAAAAGAGCAAGGAATTTCAAAAGTTTTCTCCCCTGAGGTTAAAGACTTTTTGTGAATTTCCCAGTGATTCCATTTTGAGATTATGTTTCCCCCAAATATGCAAAACTCAATACTTTTGTGCAAAACCATGTCTTTAACACCATGTAAGGTGTTTTCTCCAGGAGTTATTTTTGTAACCATGGGGGTTTTCGTGCAAGCAATCCCCCAACCCTTTAAAAAGTCCCCAAATTAAAATAAAACAAAAATCAAAACAAAATGCAGTCGTGGTTGAGACATCCTTTTTGGTCAATTTCCTGTTTTTCAGTAAAACCAGTAGAAGCCCTCAGTGGTGCAATGGGTTAAACCCAATGTGGAAATTGCCTCTTGTATCTTAAAAGAGAAGACCCGGGGGGAATGGGCCGTTTTTGAGGGGAAGAATCAGGACTTAAAAGCCAAGTGTTACATATTAGGTCAGCAGTTCGAATCAGGGAAGCGTGGGTTGAGCTCCCTCTGTCAGCTCCAGCTTCTCATGTGAGGACATGAGAGAAGCCTTCCACAATGGTGATAAAAACAATAAACATCCAGGCATCCTCTGGGCAATGTCTTTGCAGACGGCCAATTCTCTCACTCCAGAAGCGACTTGCAGTTTCTCACCGACATGACAAAAAAGTAGAACCAGTCTGGTGTGTGTCCTATTCCTTGTTGACTGTTCAGTGGGACTTACTCTTAGGTCTGCATAGAACTGTAGCCTTAATTTACCTCCCATTAGCATGGAGTTGTATAACCAGTGAACCATCAACCCCAAAACAGAGCCTCCTTCTACACTGCCATATAAAATCCAGATTATCTGCTTTGAACTGGATTATCTGGCCGTGTAGACTCACATAATCCAGTTCAAACCATATAATGTAGATTATCTGTTTTGATAATCTGGATTATATGGCGACGTAGAAGGGGCCAGAGTGATCGTGATGTGGTGTGGCCTCAGGATTAGCAGGATTGTCCTTAAATAATCCCAATTTTCCTAGTTCCACCAGACCTCACAACCTCTGAGGATGCTTGCCAGAGATCCATGCGAAATGTCAGGAGAGAATGCCTCTAGAACAGTGGTTCTCAACCTGGGGCCCAGGTGTTTTTGGCCTTCAACTCCCAGAGATCCTAACAGCTGGTAAACTGGCTGGGATTTCTGTGAGTTGTAGGCCAAAAACATCTGGGGACCTAAAGTTGAGAACCACTGCTCTAGAACATGCCATATAGCCCAAAAAAACCAACAACAACCCAGTGATTCCAGCCATGAAAGCCTTCGACAATACATTGTCCTTAAATATATTTTCTGTGATCTTGCTCAGAAAGTAGATTTCTTGGATTGTTGCATTGAAATTAGCCAGGGGAAAACCTAATTTTCGCCCCTAGGGTGGTTTGCCAATTAATTTTGTGCTATGCATTCAAATTTCATTACTTGCCTTTTTTGTCTTATGACAGTGATGGGGATGTGGAAAGATTTACCATAGAGGACTTTCTAGCTGTTTGATTCCTCCTATATAATGTGGGATTGCTGTGAAGATATATATAACTAATGATCAAGCTTAGTTTATCCAAATACGAAAAACCTACTACTCAGATTTTAATTGTCTAATACTAAAATCCATAACTGTTTAAATCAGAGTCCAGTATCCTGACCTTTTACCTAGAATTAAGTCCCATTGCTTATACTCGGCAAGTTTTAGTTCCTGATTCTATGAAGAACACTTGTATAGGCGAAAGGTTCATCGCATTGAATACTAGGCTTTAGTTCCAAGTAGGCTTGCACCCAGCAGGATTTTAATCAACTACGGTGCAATCCTATACATGTCTACTCGAAAGTAAATCCTATTGGGTTAAATAAGCCTTATGCCCAGGAAAATGGGTATATGACTGCAGCCTTGGGACATTTATGTACAACCCTGACCTGTGCGATTAGATTAACACAAGTGCTGTTTGAAATGAATGTACTTAACTCCATATGTAGTCAAGCAGTTGGAGGTCCCATCGTTCTTCCAAGTAAACATGTAGAGCATCAGGCTGTTAGCATTTTAAATGCAAACATGCTGGTTTAAGTGATTTTTCTGTGTTGCAGATTTCTATAGTCCTTGTAAATCATAGCCACCCTTCTTTGTACTGATGCAAATATCTTTGTCCTTTCAGCCTCCTTGATTCCACTTAAGGAGGAAGTTCCACAAACCACTAACTGCTTGCATTATATTACAAATAACTCCCTTTTTTGGTTTTTATCTTGTGTGGGATTGTCTATTGATCAATAGCATATGACTTTAAAACAGTTTTAAAGCAATAATTAAAAAAGCTTTTGGAAAAGAACCAGGTGAGATGTCATTATTTATTTATAAAGTTGCATTAATTGTTTTTATGCTCAATATGAGTAGGGATAGGTTTAATGGATTTTACCAAGGGAAATAATTTCCACAGGATTTAGTTGTACCGCAGCAAAAGAAAACAGCTGTGTGGCATCTTAAAAGACCAACAAATGTATTATGAATTGTCAAAGGCTTTCATGGCTGGAATCACTAGGTTCTTGTGGGTTTTTTCGGGCTATAGAGCCATGTTCTAGAGGCATTTCTCCTGACGTTTCGCCTGCATCTATGGCAAGCATCCTCAGAGGTTGTGAGGTCTGTTGGAAGTAGGAAAAATGGGTTTATATATCTGTGGAATGGCTGGGGTGGGGCAAGGAGCTCTTCCCTGCTGCAGTTAGGTGTGAATGTTTAGCTGATCACCTTCATTAGCATTTGAAGGCCTGCCTGAGCCTGGGAAAATCTGTTGCTGGGAGGTGTTAATCTGTGCCTGGTTTTTTCCTCTCTTTTGTTTAGCTGTTATAATTTTAGAGTTTTTTAATACTGGTAGCCAGATTTTGTTCATTTTCATGGTCTCTTCCTTTCTGTTGAAATTGTCCACATGCTTGTGGATTTCAATGGCTTCTCTGTGTAGTCTGACATGGTGGTTGTTGGTGTGGTCCAGCATTTCTGTGTTCTCAAATAATATGCTGTGTCCAGGCTGGTTCATCAGGTGCTCTGCTATGGCTGACTTCTCTGGTTGAAGTAGTCTGCAGTGCCTTTCATGTTCCTTGATGCGTGTCTGGGCGCTGCGTTTGGTGGTCCCTATGTAGACTTGTCCACAGCTGCATGGTATACGGTAGACTCCTGCAGAGGTGAGAGGATCCCTCTTGTCCTGGCTAAAACAGGAGTGCAAGCTTCTAAATATTTTTGACCAAAAACGCACAATAGCGACTGCATTGTCTGTAGCTTTAAACATGACCCCCATGACCAACTGAATCGGAGGGATTTGACGGGTGTGACCCACCATGGTTTTTTAAAATCATGTCAGAAGTGACTTGAGAAACTGCAAGTCACTTCTGGTGTGAGAGAATTGGCTGTCTGCTGAGATGTTGCCTGGGGATGCTCAGATTGTTACCATCCTGTGGGAGGCTTCTCTCATGTCCCCGCATGGGAAGCTGGGGCTGACAGATGAGTGCTCACCTTGTCTCGTGGATTCAAACCACCAACCTCCAAGTCAGCAGTTCAGCCAGCACAAGGTTTAACCCTTGTGCTTCGTGGGAGTTGTAATTCATCCTGAAACTGGAGACCATAATGAACTCCACCGATGATGCATCTACAGCAAATTTGCCCAACATGACAAACTTTGAGTATGGATGGAGTTTCAGGGGGTTAACCTGGCATGATGTGAATTGTTGTACACCCACAGCCTTATGCATTTTGAAAAATAAAATAATGATTTCTAATAACCTGGGCAACGTCAGGTACCCAAGTTAGTATATAATAAATGTGTAACTCTTTAGCAAAGCACAGATGTTTTTTAAAATGTTACTAATGGCAATGTTTTCAATAAGAGCTAAATGAAGGAACTGTACGAATACCTGGGGACTGTGCTTGTATGAATCATATTTCCTTCCCAAAGTTTTTAATAATGTTGGCAGGCATCTAAAAAACCGAGCCCCATGCTGTGTTTTGCAAGTACACCAAGATGTTTGGGTCTCCCTTTCTTACTAACAGTTCTTGCATCTCTTCCACTTAAATAACATTCATAAAATTCAAGGGACCTTCCAGATTGGGATTTGATACAAGTCATGTTGGAAAAATTAACTGCTTTCTCTTTATGTGCACACACAAGCAATTTCTGCACATGGGAACTGGCTTATTTGAATCCTGGCTCATGGATTCCTTCCCCTATATGAAATGTCATATAATTAAGAAATATCTTTGTAGTACACCACGCCACCTGAGACATCAAGCGGACTTTCTGGAATGGCGTTTGGACCCCGTTGACCTACATCTGACTCTTTGGCTGCATCTTCCAGATTTTCCAATCTGACGTTTATTGACAATCACATCCTTTTTGACTTGGATACTGACTTTTCTCAGATACTCAGAAATAAGCTAGCAAGCCCAGTGCTTAGCAAAGGCATCATAAACTGAACCAGAATGAAACTGTCTTCCATTGCTTGGCATGCTTCTGAGTGAAAATAACCTTCATGATATTGTAAATACCTTTAAATCCATCGCAAGTCATTTAGTGGATCATGTTACTTTACATGAGTCCTGCTCTCTCAACACTTTCCTCAACTGCTAGGTTTGCAACCATCATAGAGCTTCGAAAGTTACTTTTAAACAAGGAACAGGATGTTATGGTTAGAAGTTCCAAGGCCCCCAAATAGTAGCCAGTAGGGCTGTGCATTGATCTGTTTTTCAAAATGGGCTTTCGGCCTGTCGCTATCGCCATTTTTTTCTGGCTGCAAGAGACCTTACTTACTTACTTACTTACTTAGGCGATCCCTCATTGGCCGAGTAGCGTAGTCTTCTAGGATCAGTGTTCTGGTGGGTCCGTAGGTGACTGTGGAGCCCTATTCTTCATCCGCATCTTCTCCCGCAGTGAGGGCATTGGTTTCCAGGTGGAAGGCACTCTCGGTCGGGGTTGGCTTGATGCGTCTTCCTCTTGGCACATTTCTCTCTTTTGCCTTCTATTCGTGCCTCTTCAAATCCTGCAGCACTGCTGGTCACAGCTGACCTCCAGCTGGAGTGCTCAAGGGCCAGGGCTACCCAGTATTCAGTGTCTATGCCAGAGTTTTTAAGGTTGGCTTTAAGCCCAAATTTAAATCTCTTTTCCTGCCCTCCAAAATTTTGCTTTCCGTTCTTGAGTTCGGAGTAGAGCAACTGCTTTGGGAGACAGTGATCGGGCATCCGGACAATGTGGCCGGTCCAGCGGAGCTGATGGCGGAGGACCATCGCTTCAATAGAAAGAAAGGCTAAGATATAGATAGAACTAAAAATCGGGAAAAATATAATCTTCGGTCCAGCTTCCGGGATACTTTGAGGTGGGGTTCTTCCTTTTCCTTCTTTTACAATTCTTCCATTTCTTCTTATTTTCTTACTCCTTATTCTTCCATTTTCTCTTCATTTTGTCTGTGAGGGTTTCTATTTCATTATTTATTACCCATCTTTTTTCCCCCTTTTGCCCACCTTTTTTTCTTTTTTCTTATTTCAAATATTCACTAATCAGTGTCCAATCTGTTTCTTCCTCTGTTTTCCCTTTGTATTTTTGTAACAAGTAGCCTGCCCATATTCCTTATATCCATTATTTTTTTTTGTTCCAGTCATCAGTTGATGGTATTTCACTTTTTCCCCATAGCCTCGCATAACACAGTCTGGCAGCAGTTGTGGAGAAGAAAAGTAGTTTATCTACGTTACTCTCAAATTTTGGTTCGGTAATTCCCAATAAAAATAAGTCTGGTTTAAAAGGTAAGGCTTCTTGAACATGGCCATATAGCCCGAAAAACCTACAACAACCCAGATTGGTGGTTTCCTGACCTGCACAAGGCACTGTGAAAATACTGTGTTTCTTCTAAGCAAGAAGAATTAGGTTGACTATGATCCCAATTCTCCGAAGAAGGTTATATGTAACGAATCCCCTCCTGCATCTTATTGCTGAGATGATGAGTCTCTTTCCTCATGCCTAGTGTTACAAATATACAGGACCCCAATGACCACTTGGATATGAACCACACCTTTCCAGATTTCTCACTCCGGATTATTCCTCCTGCACCATGGCTTGTAAATCTAGATTCTAACATGTGTTTGAAGGATTTTCGCCATATTTAATTACCAAAACATTGAGAGGCATATCATAGAAAGTATGGAAATTCTGCCCAGATCCATGATGATTAAGATTGCACCATGAAACATTACAGTGTTGAGCCAACAACATGTAGCTTTGAGGACATTTGCAGATTTGGGGAATTCCCCCTAGGCTCTTGTTGGGATCCAATCCTGGCTCAGTGAGAATGTAAAACTGCAGCCTCTTAGTCCTCATAATTCCATTTGAGTAAGTGATGATCATGGGGCTCAGTGTCAGCTCCCTGCACTCAGAAAGGAAGAATATCCATGTTACTCAATAGTCCTTATTCTAGCCTACAGACTAGAGCAGCAAGGGAGGGAATTTACATTACTCCTTCATATTCCAGCCTTTCCTCAGGGTTCTCCCCAGGCCCAAACAGCTTTTCACTCCGGCTATCCTCTCCGGTCTGTTGCTAACCTAAACCACATGCAACATAAAGTCTTGGCCAGTCTTCCCATTCTTTACTCCTTTCCATTCTCCCACTTGAGACTGGTTCACTTCTTCACGGGGTTGCCAAAACATCCCACTCTGTTGGCTTGAAATGTGGCTTGGAGGTGCGTCTTGTTCTGTGACTCACTCCTAAGAGCTCTGGCCATCAGCTCATTTTAAATTGTTGTGGTGATGAGGGTCATTAACATTGTCTGAACAGAGTGCTAGGAAAAGTTTCCTTGATGGTCTGAAACTTCCAGAATCCCCCAGCCCAGGACTGCACAACCCAGGCATTTTGGTCTTAGAATTCCTGATCATTGAACAAGTTTGTTAGGACTTTTGGGAGTTGGAGTCTCAGACACCTGGAGGGCCATAGCTTATGGCTAGAAGCTACATTGGCTGGGAAATTCTGGGACTTGCAGTCTCAAAAGTAACCTTTTGGATCTGTGTTCCCAACTAAGCTGATACACAAAGAAATCATTCCATAATTCACTCTAGATTGAAATGTGAAGCATAGTCAAAATTGAAGAGAAGAGATTTTATCACTGTTTGAAATGGCCAAGGTTGGTTTTAAGGACCTTAGTTGGGAAGAAACTAAATGAGATATTTGCAATGCTGACTTCTTCATTATAGACTAGTTCATAGAATCATAGAGGTTGGAAGATACCATGAAGGCCATCTAGTCCAACCCACTGCCATGCAGGAAAACACAACCAAAGCACTCCTGACAGATGGCCATCCAACCTCTACTTAAAAACTTCTACCACATGGAGGCAGTATGTTCCACTGTCGTACAGCTCTCATAATCAGAGAGTTATTATTATTATCATTATTATTATTATTACCATTAATAATTTTATTTATGTCCTGCCACCATCTCCCTAAAGGGTGCAGCTTACATTTTTCCCAATGTTTAGATGGAATCTTTTTTCCTTATTTCTTATCTTTCTCATTCTAGTTAAATGGAGCGGTTTTCTCAGAGATGGGGTGAGGGACCACACTTATTTCAAGTGGCACTCAGGCTGGGACACAAGCTGCTGATGTCATACTGAAGAGAGAGTTAACCCAAAACTGCTTAACTATTCCTGTTAAGAAAATACTTGTTTTAATATACTTATTTTTTGTTTCAGCCTCCAGATCCAGAAGTAGCTCTATTTATTTTATTTATTTAAAACACTTATATTCCGCCCTTCTCACCCCGAAGGGGACCCAGAGCGGAGCACAACATATACATGGCAAACATTCAATGCCTGGATACAATACAAAAACATTAAAAAACATTTATCTAAATATTAAAATACACCATTTAAAATAGCACAACTTAAAACTGTCCTAGCCATCCGCATCAAATCCAATTGGCCCTAGGTTGGCTCTAGGTTTAAAAGTCCTTCTCCTTAATTGTGCTCCTAATGATTTAGATGAGAATACAATTCCATCTGGAAAGGGAGATCCATCAGTTCCCTTTGCTCTCCATGATAACTGGACTGAATTTCCATTAATTGAATCACACAATTTGAAGAAACCATAGGGACCATCCTATCCAACCCTCTGCCATGCAGGAATACACTAAACACTCCAGACAGATGGCCATCCCACTCTGAAGCAGTATATTCTGCTGTTGAAGAGTTCTTATTGTCAGGAAATTCATTCTAATGTTTAGCTGTAATCTCTTTTCCATCCATTGCGCCATGTCCTAGTGTCTGGAGCAGTAGCAAACAAGCTTGCCCCCTCCTCAATATAACATCAACTTAAATATATAAATATGACATTATTTCAAATATATATAGTATAAACGTGGCCATCACATAACATCTTAACCATCCCTTCTCCAGATTTGACATAACCAGCGCTCTAAACTGCTCCACATAGAGTTTGGTTTCGAGATCTTTTATCATGTTGGTCACATTACTTTAGACACATTATAGCCTGTCAATATCCTTCTCAAATTGAATTTCTTCGCTCTCATCACACACCGTTGATCACATGGTTGAGGCACCCATGGGTTTTGTGGGAACTCTGAACAACTGAGTGCAGCCTGCATATTGATGACACCACGGCCCACATCTCCAGACAGCGTGTCAACTTCAGTTTGTAAGCATCATTGCATGACTCGTCTTGAAAATGTCCATGAAGACCAAGGTCACATATTCAGCTTTCCCTCTTGTTGTTCTCCGAGACAAATAAGTCAAGAATGCTCACATGTTGTTACGGAGAACAATGAGCTTTTCTTTATTCATTTCAGATGGCTGTTCTAAAAATTAATACCTTTTAAAGAACATCAAGAGCTAGCTACACAATATTGCTCAGGTGCCATCTGTTCTACAATTATTCCTGGTGTCATATTTTAAAACACTGAAAACCAACCTAGATAAATAAATGACTGAATAAATACATCAAGCCCTGGAACTTTCTTCTTTCAGTAAAAGAACAACTTAAGAGCTGAGTTAGAGCCAAAATCTGGGGAAATTACTTTTTTTGCATGAAAACTCCCAAATTCCTGCAGCCACCACTATGGCCACAGGTTTTGAATTTAACTTTCCCTAACCTGCAGTCATGCTGGCCACATGACCTTATTTATTTATTTATTTATTTACAGCATTTTTACCCCGCAATCTCAACCCCCGGGGGGGGGGGGGAGCGGGACGGGGACTCAGAGTGGTTAACAAAGGCAGCAATTCGATGCCACAATCAATAACGCAGTGTTTGTTGTTCATTCGTTCAGTTGTCTCCGACTCTTCGTGACCTCATGGACCAGCCCACACCAGAGCTCCCTGTCGGCCGTCACCACCCCCAGCTCCTTCAAGGTCAGTCCAGTCACTTCAAGGATGCCATCCATCCATCTTGCCCCTGGTCGGCCCCTCTTCCTTTTACCTTCCACTTTCCCCAGCATAATTGTCTTCTCTAGGCTTTGCTGCCTCCTCATGATGTGGCCAAAGTACTTCAACTTTGTCTCTAATATCCTTCCCTCCAATGAGTAGTTGGGCTTTATTTCCTGGAGGATGGAGTCCAAGGCACTCTCAGAACTTTCCTCCAACACCACAGTTCAAAAGCATCTATCTTCCTTCGCTCATACAGAGTTAAAACAATAGAAATTAATTATAACCAATTATCATAACAGTCATTAAAACAATACTCAGTCCACAAACCCACTGATAGAACAATAAAACTGTATCCTAAAACGTGATGGGGGTGGGAAAATAATTTGCTTAATTTTTAAACGAAGCATGGGGAAGCTTAAGGGAAAAACAACAATCCCCAACACTTTCCTTATTGTGTGGGATGAAGCCCAAGGTCTCTAACTTTCAGCCATGGATCTGCTTATCTCCAGAAATACTATTCATGTCCTTAGACAGACAGTTTTAAAAGTAATTAGCAATATATATAGCTCCAAGCTCCCCCATGAGTCAACTGCCATTATAATTACATTTAAAACGAGACTGAGCCCTGAAGGTATCAAATCCAATATGATTTCATAAGTTAAGTCTCCTTAGGAGTATATAAAAGTTAAGTATAAGTATATTTACTGTTGAGTATGCCTGCCCTGTCTGGCATAAATCTGCCCACGTGAAGCAGGTGAATATAGCACTAAATGAGCATGTACAATAATCACAGGATGCCTTAAACCTACACCTGCAGATAGACTTTATAAGCTAGCTGGAATTGCCCCTCTGACGTGCGATGGGAAGTTGCTGCCAATTGCGAGAGAGATAAGGTTGAACATTGTGAAAGCCACTCACTGTATGGCTATCAGCCTCCTCCCAGTAGACTTAAATCAAGGAAAAGTTTCATGATAACTACCACTCCTATAAATGTTCCCCCAGCAACAGCCAGAATATCAATGTGGGCAGCAAAATGAGGCAATTACAACTGGATGGTCCCCCACAAGGGTCTGCCTCTAGGGGCAAACCAAGAATGGGCAACTTGGAAGTCTCTAAACAGACTCAGAAGTAGAGTTGGCAGATCAAAAGACAACCTGGCAAAATGGCATTACCTAGAAGAATCCTTCACCTTATGCAACTGTGGAGGCTTTTCTCATGCCCTCCATAAATTAAGGTAAATTAAGAACTTTGGTCGAAAAGCAAGGTGCTGGCTGCTGAAGTTGATGAACAACTGCACTGCATCCTGTCAGATCCCCAAAATCTGGAGGAAAACATGAGTCATAGCCATCTTGAAACCAGGCAAAGATAATAATGATCCAAAAAGCTAAAGACCAATCTCCTTGTTGTGCTATCTTTACAAAGCTCTGGAGAGACTTATTTTGCATAGAATTATGGAAAAAATAGAGCCATGTCTAATTCCACAGCAAGCTGGCTTCGGGAAAGGCAAAAGCTGCACATCACAAGTGTTGAACCTGACTCAGCACAAAGAAGATGTAAAGCAGCAATAGGAAAGATCACCAGGCCAATTAGATTTGATGCTGATGACTAGGACGGTTTTAAAGGGTATATTTTAATATTTTGATAAATGTTTTTTAATGTTTATGTATGGGTATGTGAATTTGTGTCCCAGCATTGAATGCTTGCCGTGTATATGCTGTGCTCCGCATTCAATACTTATTCTGTGCATAAGTTCTGTTATGCTAATTTTGGGGTGGTAGTCAGAGGCAGCCCTAGGTAATTTTCAACGGAAAGCAAACAGTATTTTGGCAACCCCCCCCCCCCCCCAACCAATCACTGATATATATTTTCTGTTCATTGTGGGAGTTCTGTGTGCCATATTTGGTTCAATTCCATCATTGGTGGAGTTCAGAATGCTATTTGATTGTAGGTGAACTCTACATCCCAGTAACTATAACTCGCATATGTCAAGGTCTATTTTCCCCCAAGAGCGCCTCAAGAGCGCCCCTGGGCAAAATCAACTATACTGCAAATGCTTACTTTGCGTAATTGGTTGAGCCGCCCCTGGTGGTAGTGGATCCAATTAACAGTGTGGGCACTTTTCTTGAAGATCATTCTTGAAGGGACATTTCAAGAATATGGACCAGCCTCTTTGAAGTTATTTAGCTAGTGTAAATGGCTACTGAAATGGAAGTCTTATGACAATCATGGGCATAGACATCTGGCTTGAAGAATTACACACACACACACACAAATTGTCTCTGACTCAGTCAAAATGGCAGGACTCGGCAAGAAAAGAGCAAAGAGCTTAAAATGCAAACAATAGCTAAGAGAACACATTAGGGCATGAATAATTTATTGTCCGTGAAAAAGTTAATTTTATTGAAGTGGAGGATTTGTGACACATTTACGATTTTGAAAGTTGATAGCTTGTTGTCAAAACTAAAGGAACAGGGCAGAGAGTAAAAGGTCTGGCAAGAGCTGTTTGACAAAGTGAATACAGCCCCATGTTCCTCAAAAACAGCAGGATCCAGGGGCCTGCCATAGGATTAGGCAGCATATTTGAGGGTGGCGTGAAATTGTTGGTTATTTAATTTATTGAATGTACTTGGGGGGAGAGGGGAAGGGATAGGAGCCATTAGGACTTTCTGTCTCAACTATCTGCATAATTTGGCTTGCTGTGGGTAATAAAAGTGTGTGGGATGTTATTTGCTCCTCTACCTCAGCCAGCACAATGTCCAGGGATGATTCTAGCAGGATCATGCCTATCCCCCACATCACTGGAAGCTTATATGTTTTCTGTAATACTCACAAGTGTAATTTTTTTTTAAAAACTTCAGTAGGTCTCCCCCCGCAACCCCCTCTAAACCTCCCCTTCTATTCTCCCTTTTTGCTTCTTATGCTTGTAAACTCAGTTTAACCGTGGCTGAATTGATAATGTTAATTACACTGGATTTGGTACATGTTTTGCATTGGTTAATATGTTAATGTGTCTGTTTTTTATGTTTGTTTTATTCTATTTGACGTTTTGTGAGCTGCCTTGCCCTACTGTATGACACAGTTTTTGTTCCTGGGTTATAAATGTCATTTACTAATTGGTTCTATCATAAAAACAGTCCCCTTTGGGGAGATAAAGCGGGGTATAACAACAACAACAACAACAATTGTGTGGTTTTCTGGCATTGTATATTTCTGCCGCTTCTGTGATTGTTCATTTGTATTTTGATTCTGTAGCCCACTTGTTGATGAATGTCCAGAATCAGCAGCATCCACTGCCGTCCTTTTTATCTGGGTGTCGACCAAGCCAGCATAGACTTCGTTTTGGTTTGCTTCTCCATAGTTCTGATGGGTTAGGTGCTCTTAGTTCCACTCCTCAGCTGAGACCTCTCTGGCTTGATTGGACCTGCTGGTAGTTACACTACTACCAGCACAGCTCTTAGCATCCTTGGAGCAGTTAAGCCCCCCACCATGACAAGGTGGCACCCATTGGGAGGTGGCTCCCCGTCAGGGAATCGAACCCAAGTCTCCTACATGACAGATGGGGATACTTACCACGATACTAACAAGGCATTGCATGGGCAGTTCCTAGACAAAATTGAAGGAAAAGTTGATAAAGATAAGACCTGGTTATGGCTCATGAATGGAACCATGAAGAAGGAGACAGAAGGCCTGATTCTTGCAGCCCAGGAGCAAGCCATTAGGACAAATGCAATTAAGGCCAGAATGGAAAAATCAGCTGATGACCCAAAATGCAGACTGTGCAAGGAAGCTGCTGAAACCATTGATCATATCCTTAGCTGCTGCAAGAAAATCGCACAGACTACAAACAGAGACACAACTCTGTGGCCCAAATGATTCATTGGAACTTATGTCACAAGTACCACCTGCCAGCAGTAAAGAACTAGTGCGATCATAAACCTGCAAAGGTAGTAGAAAATGAACATGCAAAAATACTGTGGGGCTTCGAATCCAGACTGACAAAGTTTTGGAATACAATATGCCAGACATCATGATTGTGGAAAAGAAAAAAGTTTGGATTATTGATGTCACCATACCTGATGATGGTCGCATTGAAGAAAAACAACAGGAAAAACTCAACCGATACCAGGACCTAAAAACTGAATTGCAAAAGCTTTGGCATAAAACAATACAGGTGGTCCCACTGGGTGCCGTGCCAAAAGATCTCTGCTGACATTTGGAAACAATAATCATTGACAAAATCATGATCTGTCAACTACAAAAGGCCACCTTACTTGGATTTGCGCGCATCATTCGAAAATACATCACACAGTCCTAGACGCTTGGGAAGTGTTCGACTTGTGATTTTGTGATATGAAATCCAGCATAATATCTCATTTGCTGTGTCATACTGTGTTTTTGTGTCAGTAAAATAATAATAATAATAATAATAATAAGGAAAGGTTTATTAAACTGCAAAAATGTTGTTTTTGAGGGACATCCTGCACACATTTTGCTATAGTGTCTCCATGAATATCTCATTGAGTTTCAACCAAGTCAACATAGTTTGTATAGGGCAATGTAGAAGGGGTCATACAGGTGCCCAACTGAGCTTCTTGTCGGAGGGATTTCTATGACTTGGGAGCAGCCAAAACAGATAATCTGGATTCAGAAACTGGTGTAGATGGGGCCCAAATTGAGCAATGAGGTTGCACAATTCCCATCCTTTCTGTATAATGACCCTTTGGTCTACCAAAGATTATCCTTCCATTCAGCTTTGAAAGAGTTTCCAGCACCGCAAATTGAAGAGGTGTAGTGGAATGTTATTCAGGAGTATGTACAGCATATGGATTACAGATGAGGAACATCTGGTCTTTAAATTCCACAGATGGCCAATGACATGTTTTTCATGACACTTTTATTCCAGTTATCATGTGGTCCCCCTTCCTTGTATTCTGAGTGGCAGAAGGAACTCTGCTAAGCCTTCACTACTGGAAGTGACAGTTTTAAGCTAAAAGATGCTGGTATTTTGCGTCCTTTTGTCTTGCCTCCATGACTCAGGATGAAAATGTCTCTCCTGACACTTGCAGTACGATTAGCAGAAAGCAGAAGAATAAAGCAGTAAGCTAAAGGGGATTTATGGCTGATGTTCCAGCATGAGTCATTGTGAGTCAGCCGAGTAATTAAAGCCAGCCACTGCAGGCATGTGGCCATAGATTTTAGGAGATTGAGGGCCATTATAATATAACTATAGACTCTTTTCTCATTTTTATAGAGGATGAATGGCTTTGGAGATTGTTGCCTAAAATCTGCCGGTCCTTTTTAGGACTTCTGTATCTTTCAGGATCGCATAGATTGCATATCTGGTTGTGTGGTGCATGACATCTGCTGAAACCCTACCAAACCCTGACCTGCACCCAAAGCACAAAAGATACTTTTTTCTTGAAAGGAATTGTTATCATTACTAATTTTTCCTGGTTATATTATCCGCTGTCCTATTAGCTTCATCTTGTAAATTTTAAAAAAGCTTTTCAGAAAGAAATAATAGAAAGTAATGAGTAAATATTACTTCCTACTCAGAAATCATCAACTTTTCCCTTGAGGTGCATCAACACTGTAGAATTAATGCACTTCAACACCACTTTATTTCTCATGGATCAATGTTATGGAATTAATGCTATGGAATCGTGTGATTTGTAGTTTGGTGAGGCACCATCCTCTTTGGCAGAGAAGGCGAAAGACCTTGTCAAACTATGATTCCATAGCATTGAACCCTGTCAGTTAAAGTGGTGTCGAACTGTATTAAATCTACATGCACCCTTAGTTTCCTAAAAGAACATACCCCAGAAAGCACCATGTTATAGCCAACATCATTGATGATAACAAATTGATTCCAAGCTAGGCCTGTGCCACTTTGTGACTCTGATGGTCTTTTATCACATTTTCAGGTGTGGGAGAAGGAGGGCCCCACCTCATTCTCCAAGGACTTGAGTTTGTAGTGATGTTGCATTCCTTATTAGTACTATCATTACTGAATGATTGCTTTTGATGTTGTATGCCACCCTGAGTCCTCATGGGGAGATGGAGTGGGATATAAATAAAGATGGATTGAGTATGATTGTGCCTTCAAATCATTTCTATCTTATAGTGCCACTAAATTGAACCTAATCCATGAACCTATCATATGCTTTTCTTGGTGAGGTTTATTCAGAGGGGGGTTACCATTGCCTTTTGCCGAAGGTCACCCAATGGATTTGCAGGGCCAGGTAGGGATTCAAATAATTCTTTCTCAGGGCCTGTCCAGACAGCACCTTTATTGCGGGAACTCCCACAATAAAGGAGGGGCTGTCCAGACAATGTTCTGGACAGTCCCAAATTAATTTGCTACAAACCAGGAAAACCCTGGTTTGTAGCGAATTAATTTGATAGTGGATTGATTCTGCGCCTTCTTGGAAGGTGCGGGGTTAGTCCACTATTTCCGGGTCTGGACTGTGGAAAAGTGCAGTCTAGACAGTATTCCCACAGTTTACCAGGCTAAATAAGCCCGATAAACTGTGGGAATATCCACTTCCCTTCCCCCAAGCCCCCAGACCCTTTAGAAAAGTAATAAAAACTTACGTCCATTACAAACTTACGTCCATTACAAACCTCGGCTGGCTCTCCTGGCACATAGAAATGATGCACCAAAAAAGCCGGGGGGGGGGGGGGGGGAAGGGAGGAAAATGCCCCCCCCCCCCCGCTCTCCTGGCACATCATTTCTATGCACTGGGAGAGCTGGCAGAGGCTTCTAATTGATGCCATGTAAGTTTTTATTACTTTTCTAATGGGTCTAGGGTCTTGGGGGAAGGGGAGTAGGACCTCCACACATTCCTTTGGGCTAGTCCCGAGAGAACATCTGGACACCCACCCCAGAAAGCGTGCACTTTCTGGGGTAGGTGTGGACAGTCCTCAGAAACATCTGTGTGGTTTTTTTTTTACATGGATGCTTCTGGGATAAAGGCCTGTCTGGATCCAGCCTCAAAGTCCTAGTCTAACACATCATTCTGGTTGCTTTAACCTGGATTATATGAGTCTGCACTGGCAGATAATCTGGCATAAACAATAAACCTGGGATCAGATCCTGGGATATAGAGCCTTTCTGGAATGACCCACACTCTCTTAGCTTTAGACTTTGGCAAAACCTTTCAGAACAAAGCTTGCCAAGAAAACCCAATGAGGAAAACATTAAAGACGAAAACATGTCCTTGTTGGAAGTGGCATGTGTTAAAATGCTAGCATATTTACTTATTGTTCCATAAACCTGGCACTAGCCCCCAGTTAAAGTCATAATACAAAGTCATCATTCGGCACTAGCATACTAGCAGCAGCAGCATCGGCATCAGAATCGCTTTGTGAAAAGTGTTGATGCGAAAAGCAATATTGTAATTGCAAAGTTTTTAGTAGCTCTTACACCGTACGCATCCTGTACTATATGACCACATCCCAAGAATCGATACTGAAATAAAATGATCATCACCCTTGCCTTCCCCTCCCTCTCCTCGCCTCCCAAGCTTTAAATATCTCCAGGGCAGATAATATTCCTCAGGCTTCCATAACACGAATGGACAATCTGCACTGTGGCCAGCAGGTGTCACTGTGGTGTCAAGCATAATCACACCATTGAAGATAAGTTCAAAATTGTTTCATCTGATCATGTTTTCCAAAGGTTGATTTTTTAACATTCATATACTGAATCTGTCAGTCTGTCTGTCTGTCTGTCTGTCTATCCTATCTGTCTGTCTATACCTCTCTCTCTATCGATCCTGTCTGTCTGTCCGTCCGTCCGTCCATCCATCCATCTATCCTATCTGTCTGTCTATACCTCTCTCTCTCTCTCTCTCTCTCTATCTCCTATTTGTCTGTCTATACCTCTATCTATCTATCTGTCTATCTATCTATCTATCTATCCATCCATCCATCCATCCATCTATCTCTCTATCTCTCTAGTTATCCTATCTGTTTGTCTATACCTGTCTGTCTATACCTCTCTCTCTAGCTATCCTATCTGTCTGTCTGTCTATCTATCTATCTATCTATCTATCTATCTATCTATCATCTATCTATCTATCTATCTATCTATCTATCTATCTATCTATTCATCCATCTATCTCTCTATCTCTCTAGCTATCCTATCTGTCTGTCTATACCTCTATCTATCTATCTATCTATCTATCTATCTATCTATCTATCTATCTATCTATCTATCCATCTATCCATCTATCTCTCTAGCTATACTATCTGTCTGTCTATACCTGTCTGTCTATACCTCTCTCTCTAGCTATCCTATCTGTCTGTCTATACCCCTCTCTCTATCTTTCCTATCTGTCTGTCTATACCCCCCCTCTCTATCCTATCTATCTGTCTATACCTCAATCAATCAATCAATCAATCTGTTATCTATCTACCTTTCTTTCTGTCTGTCTGTCTATTCTTAGTCCAGAATGTTCAGTTCAGCTTTCCAGGAAAATGAAAATCAGAACGGTGTGTGTGAATCTCTGTTTCTTTCATTCTACGTGACATCCATCCCAGTCCCACCAATTAACCTACCATGGAAGACTGCAGAGCTATCCGGACAGTGTGTAATTGGCTCCTGCTTGGATGCAACATTAGTAGAAAGGTCACTGACCCATGAGTTACTTTAGACTGAAATTCCTTCTCTTGCCATCAAGGCGGTCTTTCACGGAAAGTCATAAGAGCGTTACGGAAGCTGGCAAAACCACTGCGGTTGGCTTTTATCTCCTCTGTGAATAAACAGGCAGAGGGCTTAGATTTCCTTACCTATCAATCCAAGGTCTTTTGCATAGCCAAAGACTTGTGCTTTAAAGTAGGAGAGGTTGCATGTCATCCTTAACAATCTTCTGATATGTAAAGAAAGGTTGCAATATCTAGAACCTGGCCTCAGGCTTGTGTATGTCTTACTAAGTTCAGCATGACTCCATTTCAAATAAACCTGCATGGGATTTCACTTTCTACTGATGGTTCTGTGGAAATGTTAGTTTCATTTCCTCTGTAGCAGTGTGTTCAAATTGTTGAACGAGGACGGGTATGTATGTCCTAGGTATATTTTTTTGAAGAACAACATTTTTTTAAAAAAATCTGAACTTCAGAACTAATCTTAAGTTTTAGAATAAGCCAAAGCATCCTTGTAGACGCTGAGAAACATTCTGTATATCAGTGCAGATAATACTAGTCACAGAAGGAAATGGGATTTGTAAAACACTCTAATGTTTTTAAAAAGCTGCCACTGGCACAACAGGTTAAACTGGTAAACTACAGAACTTGTTGACCGGAAGATCAAGGGTTCAAATTCACAGTACAGGGTGAGCTCCCATTGTTAGCCTCAGCTTCTGCCAACCCAGCAGTTTGAAAACATGTAAATGTGAGTATATAAATAAGTACAGCTTTGGCAGGAAGGTAATGGTGCTCCATATAATGATGCTGGCCAAATGACCAAAGAGGCATCTATGGACAATGCCGATTCTTTGGCTTAGAAATGGAGATGAGCACCTATCTCCAGAGTCAGACTCAGGTAGACTTAATGTCAAGGGGAAGCCTTTCCCTATGTATATGTATGTCACTCGGGTCAGCGTAGCCTAGCAGTTCCTTCGATTGACAACAATTTACTTAATTGTATGTCACTCTGCTGCCTTTTCTTTTGTGACTCTATGCGACACAATTCCAAGGATGTTTACTCAGGTGTAAATTCCACTATGTTCAATTGGGTCGATTCACAGACAAGAGAGACATGTGTTCTCTAGGCATTTGCTTTTTAAAATATCAGGCACAAAACTAAAAACAAAAAACAAAAACAAAAACAGAGATCTAGTTGTACAGTCGTTAAACACAACAAGGGACAGGGTATAGGGATTATGGCTTTGAAGATCCCACCGCTGCCACCAATTGTAACGATGTGTATGATTATGGAGAGTATTAAACTCAGGCCTCAATTGTTGAAAATAATATATTATAGGGGAGGCCAATTATTTGTAAACTAAGGTAGCTGCCACCATCGTGAGGTATATGGGGTATTGATGAAATTTGGCTTCACAGACGCAGATTAACTGAGATGAAACGGTCTTCAACGAAAGATAACAAGTTTATTTTTCTACAAAGCGTATGGTTGCAGGTTGTTGAATGGCTTATAGAACTTTAAATACTTCTTGGTTGGTAATACAGTTCACTCTTTTAAACGTTACAGCTTGTAGCAACGTTTACTAAAGTGTAGCACTTTACTGAGCAATGTTTCCTGTGGTGAATAGCTTTCTAATTTGATCTATCTTTGATCAAATTACCGATCTCTAGTCTTTCCATGACTAGCGATCTTAACAAGCTTTCTTTAGCTTTCCCTGACTAAAGAAACTACCTAGGTTTCTCCCTTCAGTCTTCCTAGACTGAGAAACCTACTGCTATTCTCACACACTGCTCTCTCACTCTCCACTAAACTCCTAACTCCGACGACTAACTGAATCCAACTCCACTGACAACTCCAACTGAACTGCTGCTTTTTAAAACGCACATAACTTTTCTTTGCTAGGCTCCGCCCACTTTCCTGCTAGCCTGCCTTGGTCTCCATGGCAATGCTGCCTGTGGGTTCCAACTAGCTAATTCTAGCTTTGGCTACTGTTTCTAACATGAATTATCTACTCTAACAGTTACATACTTACAAAGTATCTTTGACTTCCATACACTAGTGTAGCATTATGTATTAAGGTTTGGACTCAACACACTATGGGGAACCAGGTTTTATATTCTGCTCAGTTGTGGAAATCCATTGGGTGATCTTGGGCAAGTCTCATGCTCTAGGGTCCTTTTACACCGACACATAAAATCCAAATTTTCTGCTTTGAACTGGATTATATGGCAGTGTAGACTTATATAATCCAGTTTGCAGAAGATAGTGTGGGATATATGGCAGTGTAGAAGGGGCCTTAGTTTCGGGCTCCTTCTACACTGCCATGTAATCCAGATTATCAAAGCAAATAATCCAAATTATCTGAGGAGGATCCAGCAGTAAACAGAAGGTGGGCACCTCTTCCCAGGAAGTGAGCCAAGAGACAGCCACCAAGAGGGTCCATCTTCCACCACCAACAGATGTGCCTCTGTGAAGCTAGTGAGGCCGAATGACAGTATCTTATGGCAAGCTCAATATGGATAGATTCAGCCTGTCTGATAGCCTGCTCCTAAGATGTATAAATTATTTTTCAAATATTATTTTACAGTTGCTATTTAGAAATACGTGGCTTGCAATCTGTTACTGAACCTCCACTCCCATAACTCCCTGTCCTTGGCCGTACATGCAAAGGCTGATTGGAGAAGCCATTCAGTCACATCTGGAGCACCAGCATTTCCTTTCACTAAGTTAACAGCTGGACCTGCCATAGATTGTTTATTTTTCTTACTTTCCCCCCTCATTGTATTGTGTCAGCCTGTGAATTTTATGATGGTTTTGTCCATGTGTGCTTTATAGGACAAGGGTGACTCTGTGGCTGAGGTAAATTGGCATAACTCCATTGACTTCTGCTCACACAAGCTGAAGATCAAACCTCACTGCTACAATCATCACTACAGGTGAAACGTCTTTATGCTGCCAAGAATTATGGTGTGTTTTAAGTGACAGAGACCCAGCCCTTTGGAAATGGTTGCCTGTGAAAGTGTGGATCATAAGTATAACATTTTGCCACAGTTCGCTTTTTTACTTCCATTGGTGTTTACAAGGCATATGATTGGCAGATGGAATGGAGAGACCGGCAGTACATAAACCTGTCATCAAGGTCGGCATTTCAGTTTCCAAGAGAAACACATTGGAAAGATGCTTTCTTGGCTTTAAAAGAGAAATAGAAAGCACAACCTGCTTCGATTCCAAGCTACTATGATAGGAGTGGAAATAGTGTGTCCCTCCTTGATGGACTGAAATTCTCAGCACTTAAAACCACTGGCTGTTTTGGCTAGAGCTGATGAGAGCTTCAATTGAACATCTGGAGGGCTGGATAATTCCTGCTATTCAGTATGGAAAAAAACCCTAAAATAAAATGTAAAGTTGGTTGTAAGCTAAATTGAAAGAATTCAGAATTAATGTGCAGGTACAACTGTACCAGGAGCTCCAATTTTGTTTGCTTTGCATTGAATGTTTGTTGTAGTCCTAAGTTTCAGGGACTCTGCAGATTGGTGGCTTCTTTTGGCTGCAATCATAGGGCAAGCCACCTGTCAATTATAGTTAGGTTCCCTGGTCCTGCCCCCTTTTTGGGTTTTGGAGGGAATAGGAGCCTTTTTGGGTTCAGTCCACACAGAGAAGCTTTCCATGCAGGACATAATACCAAGAGCTCCTGTAGAAAGTTTGTCTTCTAAGGCTTGGCCGGGGAGATATATAGCCTACAGCTTGGCCAGGGTTATACAGCCCACAGCTTGACCGAGGATCATACAGCCTTACAGCTTCTTCGCTGAGGGACTTCAGCCGGCCATCACCGAAACTTGAACTCCTTTTCCCTTGGAAGTCTACAAAGCTCTGCTTGGTAAGGGTCACTCGCGGAAGCCAGAAGCAGTTGGTACCGGGTACAGGGGCTCCACACCATCAGAGGCAAAGCAGACTGCCCAGATTAGAAGTTAAGGATTTCCCCATTAGTTAAATACAGTTTATGAAGATAGTGCCTGTTCCCAGTGGACAAGATTGAGAGAGCCAATAGACTATTAAGAAAGCCTTGAAGTACCTGTTTGTTTTCATCAATAATAAAGAAGTTTGTTGAACCTTTAAGCAATCTAAAGACTCTGTTTTAAGGAAATCCAAGGGCCTTTAATCTGAGGCAGCCCCGGCGTCCGTTGGGCACACAATTTATGTCCTGTCTACAGTCTTATGCACAGGCCCAGCGTGCGACAGCACAATTAACTATGGCATAATAAGCTCACTTATTAGCTATGCTGTGTTTCCTGGCTTCCTCCAACCTTTGTTTATTAGGCAGCAGCTGCTGCAAGCAACAAGAATCTGTTATCTGGTTGATTGGGAAGCATCCTTTCCTTTAAGTGAACATTGCACACTCATATCAGAGACTGTTCACAGGAGGATATACATATCCTTCAGGTGTTTCTTAGTTGACAGGAAAAAGCATAATTGCTCACAATGGCTGCTGCCTAGTATGTTGAGACTAGATGTCCTTATATATTTCTTTAAAAGTAGTGAATGCTTAGTGATCATGGATATGACCAAGTCATGAATCCATGGCTCTAGGGTATGCATTTGTAATTGTGTTAGTGAATTCCACTCTGTGTCTTCAGAGCTATGCAAATTGGATTTCTCTCTGATCTGGCAGTCTTCAGACTACGTTCCATGAAAAATAAATGTAAGTTAAAAGTTCCCATGGGCTCAAGGTAATCATTGACAAAGAAGGATCCTCTGCTTTATTACTACTTCTAGTGTAGAAGGAATAGGAAACAGATTTCAGTGTAAGAGAGAGCAGGATTCAAAACATGTAAAAGAATTTTAATTCTCAAATTATTCCAGCGTATCTAGACTGGAAAATGTTTCTTCAGGGACTGTAAAATAAAAAGTGTGTGTGCATGCGCAATGCATATATAATAATAGGCAAGGAATAGCATTACAAAAATGCTCATGTGCAAAAAATTTTAATTGCACACAAACGCCATCAATTTAAAAAGTATATCAAAATAGATATGAATCCCTTCTTTCTGGGGAGGCCCTTTTTTCGCCCCTGCCAGTCTCACAAGCTCGCCTTGTAAGCACAAGGGAGAGAGCTTTTTCCTTGGTGGCTCCCCGACTCTGGAATTCACTACCTGGAGAAATTAGGAAAGCCCATACCCTAGAAACTTTTAGAAAGAACATCTAAACCTGGCTCTTCCATTGCGCTTTTGGTGAAAAGCTATTCAATTCCACATTATCCCTCATGTGCAATGTTCTGTCACCGGAGTATACGTTTCGCCCCCTCATGGGAAAGTTTGATTCCACATCTCCCACTATAATGAGCCCTCCTTCACAAATAATTTGTTTCTCTTTTATCTCCTGTCTGGTTATTTGTTTTAACCAGTTTTAATTAGTTCTTTTAACCATTACATGTAGCCCGCCCATTGTCACTGTGTTTGTGTTTATTGTAATTTTATATTGTTGTATATTCATATGTTTTATGTAATTATGTTATTGTTTATTGTTTGCGTTTTTGGTTTGTGTTTGGTCGTTCTTTACTGTAATTGTTGTTTGGGTTTGGCCCCATGTAAGCCGCTTTGAGTCCCCATTGGGGAAATGGTGGCAGGGTACAAATAATGTTTATTATTATTATTATTAAAACGATACACACACATACACACACACAACCATGATTCAAAGCAATTTGAAAATTGACCTGCAGGGTCTTCAGATAAGTACCTCTAATACTCATGTCTAGCAATCGATGTTTCTCAGGGTAGGAGACAAAACATATATTTTCCAACTTTTTGACTCTGTGAGTATCAAGATTGTCCTATTCATAACTACTTGGTGGCGGGAAGAGAGCTCAGGAAATGCATATATATATAGAGAGAGGGGGGGGGGAGATAGGTTTCCAGACTTTGTGTGGATACATGAAACCATGGACAATAGCAAACCCTACTGAAGAATACCATGAAGTACCTAGAAAATGCTTCAAGAGGTCATTTTTTGTTGGACATGGATAAATCATAGAATCACAGAATAATGTTGGAAGAGACCACATGGGCCATCTAGTCCAACCCCCTGCCATGCAGGAAAAGCACAATCAAAGTACCGCTGACAGATGAAACTTTGCATACTGGTCCCACAGGTTTAGGATCATACTGTTTGTAAAAACTTGACTTGCCCTTATGTATTGTAACTACATAACGACAAGTAACGTTATGTATTGTAACTATTGTATTATGGATCTGTAACTGGCTACCCAATTTTTACTAATTCTCTGTAGCCACAGTCATCTTAGAAGCCAGCCAAGGAGCACTAGAAGCATGAATTCCATCACAATGCCTTGTTTCTGCCTTGCTCATTTGAGATGGGGCCTTGTTCTTTATTGCAGTTGTCTTTGTTTCATCTTCCCCAGAACAAACTATCTGACAACACTGTACATTGGAATGTGTTGGAAAATGCTGTGCTTTCCGGTTTAAAATTGTTGTCTATATTGCTTTTGATTGGGGAGTGTTATTTTAATGTGAAAATTCACTTATTTCTGTTTTAATACCAAAATTTATTCTCAGAAGTCCAGTCCCAACTAAATTTTTGTTTTTTATTTATTCAGTCGCTTCCAACTCTTTGTGACCTCATAGACTAGCCCACGCCAGAGCTGTCTGTTGCCCGTGGCCACCGCCAGGTCTTTCAAAGTCAAGTTACTTCAAGGATACCATCCATCCATCTTGCCCTTGGTCGGCCCCTCTTCCTTTTTCCTTCCATTTTCCCCAGCATAATTGTCTTCTCTAAGCTTTCTTGTCTTCTCATTATGTGGCCAAAGAACTTAATCTTTGCCTCTAATATCCTTCCCTCCAATGAGCAGTCGGGCTTTATTTCCTAGAATATTGGACTGGTTGGATCTTCTTACGGTCCAAGGCAGCCAGGTTACTAACCAGTGCTTCTTGCAAGGAGCGGTCAACCCTCCTGTTTAAGGAGCTCCACTGGCTACCATTCATTTTCCGGTCCCAACTCAAGGTGCAGGTTCTTACCTACAAAGCCCTGAACGGTTAGAGACCCGCCTACCTGCGTGACCGCATTTCTGTGTATGAACCCACACGTTATCTTCAATCTGGAGAGGCCCTGCTCACACTCCCACCTCCTTCGCAGGCACGATTGGTGGGGACGAGGGAGAGGGCTTTCTCGGTGGTGGCTCCTCGACTCTGGAATTCACTCCCTAAGGACATCAGACACGCCCCAACGCTGGCAGTCTTTAGGAGGAGCCTGAAAACATGGTTGTTCCAGTGTGCCTTCCCAGAATAAGGAAAACTCTTATGTCCTCAAATGCATTTTAATACTGACTTAGGATTGTCTGCGCGTCCTCATCTTTCTCTGAAAACTGTATTCTAATTTGCCTTACCTTGTTTATACTCAGCACTTTTTGATTTTAAATTTGAATTATTACATTTGGCTCGGCCATGGGTTTTTAAATGCTGTATGTTTTGATATTGTTATTGTTTATTGCTTATTGTGTATTTTCTGTTTTTGAGTTTATTTTAACTGTTTTGTATTGATTATTGTTATTGCTTTTGTTTATTGATGTGCTGTGGGCTTGGCCTCATGTAAGCCGCACTGAGTCCCTTGGGGAGATGGTAGCGGGGTACAAATAAAGTTATTTTTATTATTATTAAGGCACTCTCAGAATTTTCCTCCAGCATCACAGTTCAAAAGCATCTACCAATTCAAATAGTTGTTAAATTATGAGTCAACAAGTAAATTAATCCCACTGATTGAATTGTCCTTCTCCAGTCAGAATTAACAAGATTTAGACATTGTTTTTGAGTGCACCTGTGTTTTAATCATGTGCACTAACTTGAGTCCCTGTTTTAGAAAAAAGTTAAATTACATTAAATTAAGAACAGATGAAAGTAAAAAAAAAATACTACATCATGCAAAAAGCCTATGATTCAATTTCTTTTTTGCATCGGCCAAAGGATAGAAATAAAAAGGTTGAACCATGCTTCACTAAATTCTATAGAGAAAAATAAATGTAGTGTCATCTGGAACATTCCTTAACACTGGAACAAGCTTTAAGCAAACTGCAGACCAGTGTCCTCTGGAGCATATTTTAAGCAAGCTTGGGGCCAATTGTCTTTCCTTGGGATCCTTTGGATGAATACATGGATAATAAAATATACATCTCTCCATATAAAACAGCTAAAACTAGAAGTAATTGGAAGTCCACCACTGGTTTTGAAAAATGATTTCAAAAAATTGTCTATAACCTCTTTGTAAGGTGAAATTTTGCACCTGGAGGAAATGGAACCTGCTCCAGATTTGGCCAGAACAAGAGTGGTTCGTGGCATCTGAAGGCCCCAGGAACCCATTTTGCCCACTCCTGCTTTAAGGGCAGGCCTAGGGCAGGGCAGTGTTTACCTTTTGCTCCAGATACAGAGCTGACAGAGATGACTGGGGTTTTTTTTTCCTGAATGCACCCCTTTCATTTGCTCTGAGTGTCTGCCATTGGGAAACAAGCAGGTGACTGCTACACTTAATGGACAACCCAAAATAGGTGTCTCAGCTTCCGCCAACAGGAACCTCAGGAGGAGTGGTGGTTATCACTTTGCGGCCCGCAGTGTGGTTTCCACACTCCTTCCAGTTTGGCTCCAATAAAAGCCAAACTTTTATTATGCCTGACTGAACGGTGTTGGAGCTGTTGTGCTTTATCAACCTTGGGTGCCTTTTCTCAGTCCATTGCAGTATATTTTCATTCCTTCATTTTGCTGGTGTAGCTCGCTCTATAAAAAGACATTTGAGGACACTCTTGTTAACGGCTTGAAATAAAATGCCTGTTTTAGTAGCTTGCTGTGTCTGGAATAGCTATTGGGGTAAGGTGAGCCCCCCCCCCCCCCATGCCTTCAAAGCACTCATGAACTCCAAAGGTCATGTAAAAATGAGCAGCTGCTGCTGGGATCACACTGAGCTCAGCTCTGACCTGCTGTTATCATACTTATCACTGACCACAGCTTCTTGAAGCTCTTGCAGAGCATCCTCTGCTTTTTCTAGGGCTGGCATTTGACTGCCAGGCAGAAAACCTCAGAGCTACTAACTGGGTGAAAACTAAAATCTTCTTCCTATTTATGAACTTGATTGTGGAGGGAGCACCTAGGATAGAGGTTAAAACGATCAGAAAAGGATAGTACTTCCAGATACATGTGTGTGTGTGCGTGCGCGTGTGTGTATGTGTGTGTGTATGTGTGTGTGTGTGTATATGTATATATATATATATATATATATATATATATATATATATTCTAAGGTATCCAATCTCCTTCTTGAAATATCCTGGGTTTCTTTCCCCACCTTCCTCCTTGTGATCATGTTTCATATCTGGTATGATGCCACATTTTTGAAAGGGATGTTCCCAATTTCCACTGATTTTTATATTAACATTTAGGAGTTATAGTCAAAGTCTTAAGAGGTTTTTATCACTATTACACTAGTTAAGCACTACAGTAAGGTCATTTTGTTTTCGTGCTAACATTCTGCTTGCCCTTTCTTAATCTTTGGACACAATAGCCATGGTCCCATGTACACAGCCATATAATGCAGTTTCAAAGGACAGTGTAGATGGGGCTCAAGTTTACTTGGTGACTACTACTTCTGAGATAATGCAAACACAGAGGCAACATTTCATTTCTGAAAGTACTGTGGTACCTTGAGAAGTTAGACTTGGCCACAGTAGTCCGCACTCTGGTTACATCCCATATAGACTACTGCAATGTGCTGTACATGGGGTTGCCTTTGAGGAGTGTTCAGAAGCTTCAAATGGTCCAATTAGTGACAGCCAGGTTGCTCACAGAAGTGGAGTACAGGGAGAATACAACCCCCTTGTTGTGTCAGCTCCACTGGCTGCCAGTCTGCTACTGAAAACAATTCAAAGTGCTGGCTTTAGCCTATAAAGCCCTAGACAGTTTTGGCCCAGTTTACCTGTCCGAATGGATCTCCCCCTATCTCAGAGTTTAAGATTGTCCAGGGAGGTCCTGCTCTCATTATATGGGATGCTTCCTATTAGATGACTGCCACAATGCTTTCTGGAAAATGTGAATCTCCACAACCATTTGGGAAATGCTCTCAGTCCCGCCTCCTACACAGGTGCGACTGGCGGAGACGAGAGGCAGGCCTTCTCAGTGGTGGCTCCTCAGGTGTGGAATTCCCTCCCCAGAGATATTAGATCAACCCCCTCCCCACTGACCTTCCGTAAGAGAATCAAAATGTGGCTCTTTCATCAAACCTTTGGGGAACTTGTGCAATAGACAGATATAGAGTTATGAACAAAGACTATTGGAATGCCCCGGATTATGATTATGGATGTCGTGGTTTAAAAATAGTGATATTGGTTTAAATGTTAGTAAATGTTTTGATGTATTTAATAATTTTGTTTAAATCATTCATTTTAATCGTGTATTGATTTTAATGGCATCGAATAATTGCCTACATGTAAAGATGCCTTGAGTCCCCTCCAGAGTTGAGAAAGGCGAGGTTGAAATGTCGTAAATAAATATTTTCAACTGAGAATAAGAAGTTATACTTTGGAATGAAGAAAATGTCACATAGCTCTCCAAAATTAATCATTTTTTACAGCAACAAGACCTGGGACTTCCCGATATCTTTTTCTCCATCTGGAGGTGCTAAGCCCACCTTTGAGATCATGCGCCTTTGCATTTGTATTTCAGAAAGGACAAAGGAGAAAATCAAGTAGCGGTGAGACCAATACATCCCACCAGACCCCATCGCTGTCTGAAAGTTTTGACAAGTAGGAAGTGGAATTGGCAGTTTATCACACATAGACTTTTCCCTTCCCCGAGGCAATCATCGACTGTCCCGCTTGGCAAGGGATGCCTGTCACTTTCCATATATTTCTTATTGCCTTATTGGAAAGCTAGCAGAGACAGCAAGCAAAAATGAGACCATATCCTTATGGATCTTGGACAGAGTAAATGTTTGGAGAGTGTGGAGTAAGAAAAAGGTGCAAAAAAATCCTTTGGCCATTCCTTTGGCTCAGGAGATATAGCTGAGAGCTGCGTCCCTCTTTTACTATCTTCCCTCTGCTCACTTTGCTTGATGACATTATGTAGCAAAATTGGAAAAATATTCAATTCCTGGTTTGAAAGTGTTATTCCCTGTTTAATTGTGAAGTACTGATTTTGAAAGTAGTTTTTACACTCCAGAAACTTGGTTTTTGTGGCTATCACACTCTATGTTGAATTGGTTGAAACTTGATGAGATATTCATTGAAAAACTATAGCAAAGTATCCCTTGAAAACAAAGTTTTTGCAGTTTAATAAACTTTCCCCATGTTTTGTCGAAGGTTTTAATGGCTGGAATCATTGGGTTGTTGTAGGTTTTTTGGGCTATATGTTCATGTTGTAGAAGCATTCTCTCCTGACGTTTTGCCTGCATCTATGCCAAGCATCCTCAGAGGTTGTGACCTTACTACCTCTGAGGATGCTTGCCATAGATTCAGGCAAAACGCCAGGAGAGAATTCCTCTAGAACATGGTCATATAGCCCGAATAACCTACAACAACCAAGTTTTCCCATGTTTCTATGACAGAATTACTTAGGAACATTTGTAATCCAAGAATAAAAATTGTTTTACATCGTGTAATAGGACCCATTCAATGAGCACTTCGTCATTGAGTGGCACTTCAATTTTCCAGCACTGCAGGCCAACAAATCTGACTGAGATTGTAAATTTTTCTTTTTCAGCTGCAACTCCCAGAACTTTTCACCATTTTACAGAAGGGAATGCCAAAAAAAGAAACTTTTTAAAGCTTATATACTTGAGCATTTTAAAATAATTGATGACATCATTTTAGTTTTGTTTTTACATTAACTTATATCACACATTTAATAAATGTTACAGAAGAAGTCTTACTATTTCATGGCATAATCACCAGGTATATCCTTCCCAATACTTATTAAAGTAATTTAAAGGAAGGATATGCTCCATGCAGTCATGCCGGCCACATGACCTTGGAGATGTCTACGGACAACGTCGGCTCTTTGGCTTAGAAATGGAGATGAGCACCACACCCCAGAGTCGGACACGACTGGGCTTCATGTCAGGGGAAAACCTTTACCTTTTCATGCCCCCTCTGGGGCACATCTAACCTTTATTTGACTTTGGGTTTTTGCTACTATGAGTAAAATTTTATTTACAGCTCTCTTTACCCCCACCCTTGCCCTCCACCCTGGAGTTTGTATTTTTGAAAAAAAAATACTCAGACATATATTTGATGCTATCATCTCACAGTGCCATAATTCAACAGCAGGACAAGTTCTTTAATAGTGTGAGCCTGAGTTCCAAAAATAGCTGCAGACAAGAAAAAAGGAAGGCACAATAATGTAATATACCCTGCAAGTAACAACAGCATTAACCTCAGAGACGTGACACAAAAGGGCAGCAAGTACACCGCTGCACTCAATTGATTTGTTTCAATATTAGAAGCTGACATCTGATGACTCTGCAGTTTCAGAAACACCCAGGGGATGCTAATAAGACACAGGCTATTGTGAGAGGAAGGGTTAGATGTTTAGTAAATGATTCGTCAGTTGTCATGGGCCGCACAAGGCCAGTGACCATGCAAAGGGAGGACACCAAAAATTGTGTCATACATTGACAGCTATTGAGATAACATTAAATGATATCATTCCATCATCACCTGTCAACATGGCATATTTGGGCTTGTTTTCAACCCCAGTAACAGTTTCTTAGGAGGATGGGTGGGAGATTTGGTCAGGCAATGTGGCAACTCTCCATTGATTCAATGAGCATAGATCCCCTGCATAGAGTTGTCTGGTATCCCTCATTATAAGGGATGTTTCCTATTAGAGGACCTGATACAATGTTTTTTGGAAAATGTGAATCTCCATAACCATTTGGGAAATGGAATTCATAACCTTTTTGGAAAACTACTGGTCAAATGACCTTTTGGAAATATATACAGCAGAGTTTTGGAAGTGTTCCTTTTGTTGTCCCAAAACATCTACTTTCCTTTAAATCATGCTCTCATGAGACAAAATAAACAGTCTTTAAAAAAAAAGTAATATAGTTGGTTTACTCACAAAACTTCATGTATACAGCATATTTTATTTTATTTATTTATTTACCATATTTATATACAGCCCCTCTCAGCCTGAAGACAACTCGAGACGATTTACAGTCGGCAGTCAATGCCCCCAAACAACATAAAATACAGTTAAAAACATTACATGTACATGGAGTATCATCTTTGGTGGTGGTCTTTACCACCTGATGATGTTACTGCTCCCCTTTCATCCCCGACTCTCTCGTCCCTAGCAATTAACAGGGAAACCCATCAATAGCTCCTATCCCATAATGTTCCTGTCACCTACTTTGGTCCAACGGACCCCTTCCATTTCTGTATTGGCATGCTGACAGTAAAGTGATGCCAAGGGTCTAGATTCTCATTATCTCCCCATCCTCCTCCCATTGCTTTTACCAAGGTGGCGGTTTTCCTTTTATTTTCAATTTACCTTTTCGTTTTTAAATGCTGGAATTGCTCAATTGTGAAAAACAAAACAAAACAAAACAAAGGAACTGCTGTAGTGCAGGAAGACAAAGTTACAAGGTGTGTGGAAGTAAAACTGCAGGGATACGGAATGGCAAATCAGTGTAATTGCAGTAATGAAGAGAGGTACAATATTGAAGGTGATCAACTCGGTATGTATTCATAATCTGCACTAATATCACTGTCATGGAATAGTGGGTTGAAGTGGTAAAGACCTTACCTACAAAGACTGGTATTTATTGGTGATTTCCCATTCAAGCATTAACTAGAGCTGACTCTACTTAGCTTCTAAGATCAGTCAGGACCTGGTGCCTTTAGGGCAGAGGTGCCAAATTCATTTTCATTGGTGGCGCAGTGCCGGCAGAATTGAAGACCAACAGGTCGGAGGTTCAAATCTGGGGAGAGCACGGATGAGCTCCCTCTGTCAGCTCCGGCTCCCATGCGGGGACATGAGAGAAGCCTCCCACAAGGATGGTAAAACATCAAAACATCCACGCGTCCCCATGGGCAACATCCTTGCAAACGGCCAGTTCTCTCACACCAGAAGTGACTTCCAGTTTCTCAAGTCGCTCCTGACACGAAAAAACAAAAACAAACTAAAAGACTAACAAACAAACAAACAAACAAACAAACAAAAACCCTCACCATTAGGGTTGCCCTCAAAAGGCCATCAAATCCATGGATACAGAGGCCCAACTATATTTTTTTAATGTATTGTCGAAGGCTTTCATGGCTGCAATTACTGGGGTGTTGTAGGGTTTTTTTCGGGCTATATGGCCATGTTCTAGAGGCATTCTCTCCTGATGTTTCGCCTGCATCTATGGCAAGCATCCTCACTACCTCTGAGGATGCTTGCCATAGATGCAGGCGAAATGTCAGGAGATAATCCCTCTAGAACATGGCCATATAGCCCGAAAAAACCTACAACACCTTATAATTTTTTACATGGTGGTTGGTGCTCTTTAGTTTTTATCCAGTTTGGGTTCCCAGATCTTATTGAACAACAACTCCCATCACTTTTGGTTATCTGTCAGGCAGCTAGGGATAATGGGCACTGCAACCCAACAGCACTTGTGGCTCTGAAGTTGGTAAAAGTTTAAGGGACATTTTAATGTCAGACATCATATCCACAAGCCTTTTATCTAAATTCAAATCACACTATCATGACAGAATAAACAGCCTTCCAGGTGTTACTATATCACAATTCCCATCAGTTCTAGTCATGCTGTCTAAAGGAGTTGTAATCCAGCATCTGGATGACCACATAATATTACATGGAGGGCTGGATGTGGCCTATGGGTCTTGCATTTGACACATCTGTTTTAGGGTATTAGACCCAGAATGAAAATTTCTGTGCATGCCAAGGAGGGATAGGAAGTAGAGCATGGTCTCTCTGACATGCACATAGAGACTGTCATTTTACACCAAAACCGTAGGATGCAATTGGCTCGTGATAACCATGAGCTTTATGTGGAAGTTGAGATCTGAACTGCATAATTGTTATCAGAAGGATCTTTGGAATCCTAAAGTTGGAAGGGATCCCAATGTTCATCTAATCCAACCCTTTACTGGTGTAGGAGTCCATAGCTATGCCATGGCTCATTTTGTGCTGCTTCCTGACATTCAACTCAAATTCGAAAGCTGAAAAACTTTCAGAAATACTGAACAAAATTATCTAAGGATTAAAATATTTCCTTTACAGGGAAAGCTAAAACATTTGAGAGTGGCTGTTGCTAGAGCTTAGTATTTGTTGTTTTGGAGCAACCCAGGATCATATTTTTATAGAAAAGCTGTTTCCATGCTAAACTCACAAATAGAGTGATGAGAGGAGCAGATTTTCTTTTAATCTAACCAAGTCTGAGATTCAGGTTACTCTTTATTTTGAACATACTTGTCAAGCATTTTCTGACATAACTAGATTTTGTTTTAATAATATTGAAATTGCTGTTGTCGGTTTTAATAAAGTATACGTTGTGGATTTTAATACATGTTAAAACCAGATTTCCATAAAGACAGAAATTTGTGCGTTATGCAGTTTATATTGCTGAGAATATGGACCATGTTATTTTATACAGAAACACATCGCTAAGTTAACTTTTAATGATATTTAGATGGCAGACATTGTGTTAATAGTTACTTTCTGAATGTCAATTCTGTAAGTCATGAAGCTCACCTGTCCCTTATTGCTACTGTTGGAGTAAACCAAGAATTGAAGATTCAGTTGTATTGTGATCGATTTCAGTAAGACAGATAAACTCCCATCTTGTTTATCAAGATGTTTATCATGTTTCTCCTCATGGGGTGTTTCGTGGTTTCTAGGCGATATGGTCGTGTTCTAACAGCATTTTCTCCTGACGTTTCCCTGCATCTGTGGCTGACATCTTCAGAAGAAAGCCTTCACCAATACATTTCTCCTCATGGCTGTTTACTGAACTCATTTTTGCCATATTAGAAATGCTGTAACTGCAATATTATGTGCCCAGGGCCAACAGTCTGATGTTAGGGCCACATACAGTTAAAAACTCCAAGAACATCCTCTTAAACAACAAACAAGCTCTATTTACATTCTGTGCTAGTCACATAGACCTCAGATAAGGATTACCATGCATGCATTAAATATGGCTTATGCACATTTTATCATTGTCCGTGTAACTCTGAAGTTCTATGAAACATGGATGCTTGAAATAAACATTGACTATCTTGGCCAGTGCTGTGAGTAGGTTGGACTGAAAGCTCCACCGTGACTTAGCTAGGTCCTTTGACCAAAGTTATTGTCTGTTTGCCTTCTGCTCAGTTTCAGGGTTCATCCTAGATTTTGTCCCACCTGGAAGGATACAGTAGGGCTGACATTTCAGTCTTACCCAATTGTACAGTGTAATGATTCTTACCTCATAGGCCGTAGGAGAAGCCTGGAATATCAGTAAGGCGGCCTCCATTTTGGGAGTGTCAGCAAAGGAAGCAGACATCTTGGGAGTGTAGAAGGAGAAGAGGGGAGGAGCTGAAGCTCTCTTTTGATTGGTTAGGACAGATGGGAGGAGTTTAGCCCTGAGAGGGAAAAGTGTCAACTTGAGAGAAATAAGAGAGATTGGTTTTGGGAACAGAAGAGGAGAGAGGTAGATTTTGGTGTGCTTAGATTTTTCTGTCACAGAGTATTTGTGACAGGCGATTCTGCATTATTGGCCAGGAGGGTCAAGGTAGACGCCTGGGTACTTATGTGGGTGTTTACACAAGTGGTTTGCTCTCTGGGTTAGGGTATAATAGCTTACAGAGGACTCTGCTTAGAGTGTAGCTAATTGCTCTAGGGACAACCTAGTTAGGTTAGTCTGGGGAACTCACTGCTACTGTGTTATTGTAGAGTGAGGAGTTTTACTCATATCTAAGTCTAATAACCTGTTTGAAGTAACCATCAAGATTATTGTACCTCAGTAACCATTTAAGCTTGTGTGCCTCATCGAAGAAGATAGTTGTTTGTTGAATATTATCAATAAACCTTTTCTTTAGTTCAACTTTTAAAGAAGCCTCAGTAGTGAATCATCCCTGTGAGAATATTTTCATCTGTTTTAACATCTTTACTTCACAGTCATATCAGGGAGTTAAGGGAGAGCTGGTGGGCAGGAAGAAGATTACCTCAGGAAAACATCTGTAATTTCCTAAAGTAAATTAGGTGGTGGCAGCGAATCTATCATAGTACACACGTTACTTCATATGTACACATAAACACTCCGTGCCAGAATCATATTGGTGTCCAGTTGTGGGATTAGTAATTAAGATCCTTTATACTGATGACCAGTGGTGTGATATATTAGAAGAATATAATCCCCTGATTCTTTTATATACAGCATTATGAAAACCTGCTTGTGTGTTCTACTGTGTTTGCAAAAAACCTCCCTTGGTACTGATGTTTGGGAAGACATTTAAAATCATGGCTATAGTGCGATGACTATGAAATGTTAGTGAACATGGAGCAATTATGGATCTGTAACTCTAGATTACAGTATTAAATGACAAATATTATTTGTGTCCATGGTGGCACATCAGTTTAAACTGCTAAGCTGCAGAACTTGCTGATTTGGAGGTCAGTGGTTTGAATCTGTGGATGGGGTGAGCTCTCGTTATTAGCCCCAGCTTCTGCTAACCCAGCACTTTGAAAACATGCAAATGTGAGCAATCTGTGGATGGGGTGAGCTCTCGTTATTAGCCCCAGCTTCTGCCAACCCAGCACTTTGAAAACATGCAAATGTGAGCAGATCAATAAGTACGGCTTTGGCGAGAAGGTAAGAGCGCTCTATGCAGTCATGCTGGCCACACGATCCAGGAATTGTCTATGGACAAAGCCGTCTCTTCGGCGTTGTCTCTTTAGAAATGCTCATCTCTTTAGAAATGGAGACGAGCATCTCCATTTCTAAGCCGAAGATCCAGCATTGTCCGTAGACACCTCCAAGGTCATGTGGCCAACATGACTGCATGGAGCGCCGTTACCTTCTCGCTGGAATGGTACCTATTGATCTACTCACATTGGCATGTTTTTGAACTGCTAGGTTGGCAGAAGCTGGGGTTAACAGTGGGAACTCATACTGCTCCCTGGATTCAAACCTGTAACTTTTGATCAGCAAGTTCAGCAGTTCAGTGGTTTAACCCACTGTGCCACCGGGGGCTCCATATTTCTGTGGTTGGTATAATACAAATCACAAGTCTGGGAAATGCGTGGTCCTTCTTCAGATCTTGTTGGACTGCATACAGGTTCCATAAGCCTTAGCATAGACAGAGGCAGGGATGATGGGAACTCAAGTCCAACACCATGTGATGGGTTACATATTTCCCATGGTATGGGAAATGATCTGGCCTGAATAATGGCCTTTTTTTCCTGGAAAGAAAAACAAACTCCTTTCGAATGTCTTTTCTCATGTATTTTCCTCTCTATTGCACCCAGGAACAAACAGAATTTTTTTAACATTTAGCGATATTACACATTGCTGGACCACTTAAAGCTTTCAAGATGCCAAAGCCTTTCAACGGAGGATGCGGACAAGCAGTAAAGCTGATGCGGCTTCTTTCATTGGTGACACTTCTACAATGTGTGCAGTGGTGGTAGAAGGGGAGTCAACTCTATTATTATGTAGTACATTAATAAGGTTCCTGTGACATAAGACTGCAGTGCTGGTGGTTTTTTTTTTTAACAAAAGCTAAGTATTGTAGATCAATCAAAGTAACAACCTGCACAAACATGCACTGTGACATGACAAAGATATCTGGCACCAGAGGGTCGTAAAAAGAGATTGCTTTTGAATTTAGGAGCAGGCCGCTTGAAAGCAGCAGTGAGATCATTTTATATCAGTGCCAGCAAGCGAGGTGCTGAGCACATGGAGGCTTGAAGCTGAATATCATTCTTCTTCTTTCAAAGTAGGGGAGATTAGGTGTCAGCGCTTTCCTCCAGGGATGCCAGAGCCAGAACTATAAACTCAGCTGCTTATGGGGGGGGGGGGGGGGGTTCCCAGATCATGTGTGGGATATGTATGGAATTCTTGGGAAAGAAGTGATAGGACAATTAATCCTCCATTCAAACAGTGTTTTTCTTCTGCAGCCTCGCTCTCCAACCGGGATGGGGAGAGGGGGAATTCCCTCATTTGGTTTCTTTAAACCTCATGAGCTTTCTGTTCTGAATGTGTGATTTGAACGTTTTGAAATGTAAAAAGCAGAAATGACATTTCCCTCCGCCGTTACCGACCAAATGCAATAGGAACTATTCTGATCATGGAGATACTATAATCTGCCAGCTTACCATGCAGAGCTCTTAGACAAAGGGAGATCTAATTCAGAACTAGTATCATCGAATATATGGGGATTCAAAGGCACTCAAATCCTTGGGCTAAGAAACTAAGCACTCAAGCCCTGGATTGAAAACCTGAGACTTAGATTTGTCATTTTCATTTTCTCCCAAATGTAGGCTTATTTTTTAAAAGCTCACATTCTTACGATTCCATACATTTGCACATTTATGCACAGTGTGTCCAAATCTTGGTGAAAAAGTGGGACAAAAATAAAGTGCTAGTAAAGTACTTGTAGTAAGACTAGTTGTGCTATCACACACTGGGCCTGTGCATCAGACTGTAGACAGGACATAAATTCTGTGTGCCCAATGTGACGCCGGGGCTGCCTCAGATTAAAGGCCTTTGGATTTCCTTAAACAAAGTTCTGTAGAAGCTTAAAGTAAGTCCAACAAAGTTCTTTATTAATGAAAACAAACAGGTACTTTAAGCCTTTCTTAACAGTCTATTGGCTCTTTCAATCTTGTCCACAGGGACAGGCACTATCTTCTTAACTGTAACTAATGGGGAAATCTTTAACTTCTCATCTGGGCAGTCTGTCTTTGCCTCTGTTGGCGTGGAGCCCCTGCACCCGGTACCAACTGCGTCTGGCTTCCGGGAGCGACCATTACCAAACAGAGCTTTGTAGACTTCCAGGGAAAAAGAAGGAATTCAGGTTTCAGTGATGGCCGGCTGAAGTCCCTCAGCAAAGGAGCTGTAAGGCTGTATGATCCTCAGCCAAGCTGTAGGCTGTATATCTCCCCGGCCAAGCCGTAGAAGACGAAGCTTTCTACAGGAGCTCTTGGTTTCATGTCCTGCATGGAAAGCTTCTCTGTGTGTACTGAACTCAAAAAGGCTCCTATTCCCTCCAAAAACCCAAAGGGGGCAGGACCAGGGAACCTAACTATAATTGACAGGTGGCTTGCCCTATGATTGCAGCCAAAAGAAGCCACCTATCTGCAGAGTCCCTGAAACTTAGGACTATAACAAACATTAAATGCAAAGCAAACAAAATTGGAGCTCCTGGTGCAGTTGTACCTGCACACTAGTACTAAATCAACAACTTCAGGTACATCCACACAGGAGAATTCCTGCAATTTGACAGCACTTTAACTGTCATTGCTCAATGCAGGCGTCCTCAAACTTTTTAAACAGGGTGTCAAGTCACAGTCCCTCAAACTGTTGGAGGGCCGGATTACAATTTGAAAAAAACATGAATGAATTCCTATGAACTCGGCACATGTCTTATTTGTAAAAATTAAGTTTAAGTTCAAAAAACACTTACAAACAATACAATAATTAAAATGAAGAACAATTTTAACAAATATAAACTTATTAGTATTTCAATGGGAAGTGTGGGCCTGCTTTTGGCTGATGAGATAGGATTGTTGTTGTGTGCTTTCAAGTAGTTTCAGACTTAGGTTGACCCTGAGCAGGCCATAGTTTGAAGACCCCTGGCTCAATGCAATGAGATCATGTGACTTGTGGTTTTATAAGGTCCTTAGCTTTCTCTGCCAGAATATTGTTACCTCACCAAGTTATAACCCTTGGATCTCACAGCATTGAGTCATGGCAGCTAAAGTGGTGTCAAACTGCATTAATTCTATAATGTAGATGTGCCCTTAGCTACTTACTTGAGTGTAGTTAAATAAAGTAAGTGATCCCTCGTGTCCTGTCCTACCAAAAATGGGGTGGAAGTTCGATCACCTGGCAAAATAGACCACTTTCTCCTAATGCAGCTGGTTGGAACGGGGATATATGATTGTGAAACTAGTGTCACAATCATAACCAATGGTTTGTTGTAGGTTTTTTTTGGGCTATATGGCCATGTTCTAGCGGCATTCTCTCCTGACATTTTGCCTCCATCTATGGCAAGCATCCTCAGAGGTAGTGAGGATGCTTGCCATAGATGCAGGCTGTGCAGGTACAACTGTACCTGGAACTCCAATTTTGTTTGCTTTGCATTGAATGTTTTTTTGTAGTCCTAAGTTTCGGGGACTCTGCAGATAGGTGGCTTCTTTTGGCTGCAATCATATTGCAGGCCACCTGTCCATTATCGTTAGGTTCCATAGTCCCACCCCCTTTTTGGGCTTTGGTAGGGAAGTGAGCCATTTTGTTTTTAGTCTCAGCCAGGGTAGCCAATGTATAGGATGTGTTTACTTCCCCTGTACAAAGACTTCAACCTTTAAGAATTCCAGGGTCACAGAAACTCTAACAGAATCTCCAGGGGAGAACAGCTTTAAGAGTCTCTTAAGAACTCCAGGGAAGCCTTCCCACGGCCTTGAGAGTTTCCAGGAAGACAGCCTTAAGGTCTAAAGAACTCCAACTGGAGAACATCCATTGCCTTGCTGGTAGGTCCTCTCCGTGCTCGAGAAGCAGTTCGGCCTGGCAGCGGAACCCACACCAGTGAGGGTTGGATTTTAGTCAGCCTTGGGAGAAGTTAAAAAAGGGGAATTTTCCTTTAGAGAAAGTTATTGAAGATAGTGCCTGTCCCCTGTGGGCAAGACTGAGAGAACTAATTCTTTATCAGGAAAGCTTTGAAGTACCTATTTGATTCATTAATAAAAGACTTTGTTGTATTGTTCAAGCCATATCAAGACTCTTTTGTAGTGGAAACCTCTGAGAACTTCTTCTTAGGCCCCTGGCTTCCTGCTGGGCAAAGGTTACACATCCTATATTTAAAGCCAACCAAATACAGGCCCAGCAGCGACAGAACACAGGCAAAATGTCAGGAGAGAATGCCTCTAGAACATGGCCATATAGCCCAAAAAAACCTATAATAACCCAGTGATTCCGGCCATGAAAGCCTTCGACAATACAATAACCAATGGTTTGTGTCACTAGTTAAAATATCCATACTCTCCTTGAATCCACCGCTGGTTATCTATACAGGGCTTTTTGATAAGCATCCCAAATTTTTCACCCTTAACCCAAATTTTCTCTGGATTGCAGAGGTTTCACTATTTTCCTAGGCATCAATCAAATATACAGGGATTCAAAGTCACCCAAAGCCTTGGGCTTAGAAACTAAGCACTCCAGTCCAGGGTTTAGAATCTGAGACACCCCTCAGTTATTATTCATGTAAATATGTAGTGTTGGAATGGAAATCACATAAGATATTATCACACAAGTCTGTAAGCCACATTGGAGGACCCCTAGACATGAATAAAAACATTTAATATCACGCAAGATCATCCTAATCCAATGCCAAGACAAACTTCAAATTGTGTCAAAGGTATATTAACTGAAATGGTTTTCTTCTGTCTTTTGGCTTCTGAATGCACTTTCAAACATTTTTAGAAAGTGCATTTTACAATGTGGTAAGAGAAATCCTCTTTAGACACTAGTTTTTTGAGATGTGACATCCGTTGTAGGCTGTCCTTCTGGGCTGCAAAGAAAAGACTTAATCCTTTCTCCTGCAATGTCCTGATCACTTCCTTTAAAACAAATAATAATGAAGGAACTGTGATGGTCCTTGCCTGCACCAAGCCTCTAATATTATTTATTTATTATTTATTTATTTAATTAATAGAACATTTCCCTTTCTTGCAAAGCAACAACATTTTCCAGAAATTTTGGTATCAATAGAATCAATAGAAAATAGGTATCAATAGAAAATATGAAAATATGTAAAATTAAAGTACACTTCCTTCTTGCTATACAAAAAGTATTTCAATTTCAAAGTTTGTTTTTGGAAAAATAAACATTTTAAAACGTGTATGACCAAAGCTTCGACACTGTGAAAATACGAGAGTTTAGGATATGCACAGCATCAAACCATTGAACTCTCAAAGTTGTACACTTCCCCCCCTCTCTCTAAGTTCTCTCATATATATATGCCATGGTAGCACAGTGGGTTAAACTGCTAGCTGAAGAAAAACTTGCTGACCGGAAGGCTGACAGTTTGAAGCTGTGGGTCAGGGTGAGCTCCCACTGTCAGCCCTAGCTTCTGCTTACCCAGCTCTTAGAAAACATGTAATGTGAGTAAATCAATATGGGAAGGTAAAAGGTGCCCCATGCAGCCATGCTGGCAAGCATGACCAGGAAGGTCTATGGACAACAGGCTCCTTGGCATGGAAAAATGGAACAAGAGCACCTCCATATGGCCAGAGTTGAGCATTGCCTCCAGACATTGGAGATGAAAGAGGAAACCTTTGCCTTTGTTTGTGTATTGTATGTCATTGTTCACTGAATAAAAGGCATTGAATGTTTGTCTATATATGTGTAATCCACTCTGAGTCCCTTCAGGGAGATAGAGCAGAATATAAATAAAGTGTATTATTATTATTATTATTATTATTATTATTATTATTATTATTATGTAGGAGACAATGGAGATTGGAAAGAGTCACATGCATGTGCTGTAAGGTCAACACTTTGAGCTTTTCAAAAACGATTTGTTAAAAAACGATTTGTGTGGTAAGAAGAGGGACTAAGTAGGCATGCTCCCATCTCAGGCAATGTGGGCTTACCACAGGAGAAGCCGTTTTAGGAGATGCGTATGACAAGACTCACCGTTTTCCAGATATTGCAGGTCCCAGCAGTGCTTGCTGGCAGAGCCAAGATGAAGAATGCTAGGAATTTACATATAGAATATCTTCCTACCTCTGTTCTAGAAAGTCTTTTCATTTTGCATAACAATGTCCTACTGTCACTTCACACTTGCTTTTCTATTTGATTTCCAAATTGCTGCATTGCTGATCTCTTCTTCACTGAGTTCTGGCCAAGTCACACAATGGATTGGGTTTCCCAGCACTGCTCTGATAAGAAAAGAAAAGAAAAGAAAGGAAAATGATACATGCAGTCTCATTGACTGAAATATGCCAATTCTGCAGCCTTTATCAATTTCAGAGAGTAATAGCCTTATGAGAAAGTAATGGACTGCTCAAGTGTAGTACAAATATTCATGTAAGTACCTGCAAACAAATTACGCCAAAGGCCCAAGAACTCTTCAAGGACATAGTAAAATGTTGAGCAGCTCCTATAGGTATCAGGGGTTGAAAGAAAAGAAATAACCACCAAACTCTTTTAGTTACTTCAAAATGGTTTCATCAATCTTTAGAGGAGTACTATTGTAGTTGTGTGCATTCAAGCCATTTCTGAATTGTGACAAGTCTAAGGCAAACCTATCACAGGTTTTCTTGGAAAGGTTTGCTCACAGGGGGTTTGCTTTTGCTTTCCACTGAGGATGAGGACCCTTCCACATAGCTGTATATGTAACCCAGAATATAAAGGCAGATAATCCACAATATCTACTTTGAACTGGGTTATCCGAGTCCACACTGCCATATAATCCAATTCAATGTGGATTTTATACAGCTGTGCGGAAGGGGTCTAAGACAGTGGTTCTCAACCTGGGGTCCCCAGATGTTTTTGCCTACAACTCCCAGAAATCCCAGTCAGTTTACCAGCTGTTAGGATTTCTGGGAGTTGAAGGCCAAAAACATCTGGGGACTCGTTGAGAACCACTGGTTGAGAACCACTGGTCTAAGAGAATGGCTTTTAACCAACAAGATGTTTTTCGTGGGTGAGTGGCTTATAGTCAATATGTTTTGTTTTCTTTCCAATAAGTCTACAAGAAAATCTTGAAATCAGACCTTGGTTATTCTGCCCGTGTCTGTATAGTAGTAATAATAGTAGAAATGATTAGAATTTAATATTTAACATTGAGAGACAATGGAATATCAGTTTTAAGAAGTGATTTTCTCTGTTACAAAGTCCTCCAAAGTTATTAATTTGCATTGTTGTCATAAATCAATGTACAATTAGCATTCTGTATCTATCAATTTTGCACCTGCATAAAATGGGACTTGTTGGGTGGGGTGGGGGCAACTGGAACCAAACCCCAATGAATACCAATTGACTACTATTACTTCTCCCTCACTTCCACTTATTAGTACAGGTTGAGTATCTCTTATCCAAAAGGTTTAGGAGCAGAAGTGTTCCATATTTTGGATTTTGGGAGATTTTAGAGTACTTACATATAGAGACGTGATGCAACTCTAGACATGTTATTCATTTATGTTTCATGTTTCACACATAACCTGAAGGTAATTTTATACACAATATTTTTGTTGTATCATGTTTTACTTTGCACTTTACAATAGAGACAGAAATATAATACAGCATCCACTATATAATTAAGACAATCAAGATCATGTTGCTCCATTATCATCAAAGCATATTAAAATGCTAAATTGTAACACACAACCATTGTGCTGTAACACCTACAGCAAAAGCACTTAATAACCTATTTTTACATGCTATATACATATTTATTAAGCTATTTTGTATTAGTTGGTTTATAATACTGATGGAAGGATTCCTTGTTCTGGACACTGAGGCAATTTTCACAAAGGGACTAAGATGATAACTGGAGTTGCTCTCTAATTTGTGATTGTTATTCCCTTAGGGGCTCACACAGATCACTAATGTGGATTATCCTTCGATGTCTTTTATACCTAAAAGACATTGCTGCAGGTTTTGGAGCCCTCAAACCAGCCTTTTCTCTGCAAATTGCTTTTCCATCACAATGTGGCAAGATAAGGGTGAACTTTCACTTCAAGCAAAGCCCCTTCATTCACAATATTTGTAATAATTGTGTGCATCTGAATTTTGCAATAATTGTAAGCTGCTCTGAGTCCCCTTCGGGATGAGAAGATCCAGGTAGAAACATAGTAAATAAATAAATTTGGCAAAATGTCTGTACACTGAACTATCAGAAAGCAAGGGTGTCACTATCTCAACCACCCATTTGGACTGTTCAGATCTTGGGGTATTTTGGCTTTCAGAATTCTAGATAAGAGATGCTTGGCTTGTATCATTATTGGGAAGTTTCATTGGCAGTAAAAGATGCGGTCAGGGGAAGTTAAGTGGATGTGAAAACCACTTGCCTACTTTCTGCATTCTTCAGTCCATGGAGGGAAGAAAGAGATTTAGCTCCCTTTTTAGTGGTGACCTTAAGGCAGTGGTTCTCAACCTGGGGTCCCCAGATATTTTTGGCCTTCAACTTCCAGAAATCTTAACAGCCAGGAAACTGGCTGGAATTTCTGGGAGTTGTAGGCAGAAGCGGCCCTAGGTAATTTTCAACGGTAAGCAAACAGTATTTTGCCACCCCCCCCCCCCCAACCAATCACTGATATATTTTCTGTTCGTTGTGGGAGTTCTGTGTGCCATATTTGGTTCAATTCCATCATTGGTGGAGTTCAGAATGCTCTTTGATTGTAGGTGAACTATACATCCCAGTAACTACAACTTGCATATGTCAAGGTCTATTTTCTCCCAGGAGTGCCTCAAGAGCGCCCCTGGGCAAAATCAAATATACTGCAGATGCTTACTTTGCGTAATGGATTGAGCCGCTCCTGGTTGTAGGCCAAAAATATCTGGAGGCCCCAGGTTGAGAACCACTGCCCTAAGGTTACCCTTTAAATCTTGTGGGGGGAAAAAGGAAAGGAAGGCAACTGTGGCCACTATTCTCCACTCCGATTTTTGGTTGCCTGTAGACTTTTCAGAAATGAATGAACTGCTCCTTCAAGGGTCCTTGCAATATTTAAACTCCCCATTTACATGTGTGCATCATCTGTCATCATGACAGGCACCTTGCCAGTTAATAACGATCATGGTATTGAAAAGATTATTAAGCTCCCTTTTCAAGAACACATTTGCTCATCATCTAGTGACAGTCATGATGTGGTAGCTGCATCCACACAAGCTGCCTTCGCTTCCTTGCCTACTGTTTTTTTCAGGAAAATGGTTTTATTTCCCATTTCTTTACCTCTTTGCCCAGCATCTTTGGGTTTCTGAGACATGGCCCATCCTCTGAGAGGCTGACATTCTCCTTGATGGCCTTTCTTCCTACTCATTCTTCACAAAGCAGATGCAATATGAGATTCTCTGCATTTAAAGATGGGGAACAAAGCAGCAGCAGCTTCACAGCAGGAAGATTAATGGGAAAGAATTACCATGTGATTAATGAGAAACTTTACAGGAAGCTTTTAATGAAATTAAAATACAGTCCCTGCTGGTGCTTATCCTTCTTTCACCTACCCATGCCCTCACACGTCTCCACAGATTCCAGCCCAATTTCTGCAAGAATGCAATAATAAAAAACAAAAGATGCAGAAGCTGTGGTTTCTGACAGTTAGAACACCTTTACTTACCACAGGTTGAAAAGGCTGGGAGGAAGGTGAAATTGATTAAACTGCTTATAGAGCTTGTATACCTTCACTGGAAAGGCAATCTCACACATTGGGATGGATCCGTTTTTATCTACTACTAGTTGTACCAGCTATGCGTTGCTGTAGCCAACCTTCCCTCCCTCTTTCTCTCTTCCTTTCTCTCCTTCCTTTCCTCCCTCTTCCCTTCCTTCCTTCCCTTTTTCTTTCCTTCTCGCCTTCCTTCCCTCTCTTCCTCTTCCCTTCCTTCCCCCCCTTTTCTTTCCCTTCCTCTTTCTCCCCTTTCTTCCTTCTCTACCTATTCTTGGACTGCAACTCCCAGCAGTCCTCGTGATCAAACTACCTACCTACCTATCTCTATCTAATCTATCTATCTTATCTATCTGGAGGATTGCTGGGAGTTGCAGTCCAGGAATAGGAAATAGGAAATATGAAGGGATTGGGATGCTCTCAAAGAAATCCAAGAAGAAGAAAGCTTACATGTTGGAAGCACTGCATTTGGATCATCCTCCCCTCCAAAGGGCCGGATCTAGGGGATACTGGGAGCTGTAGTCTGGAGGAGAGTGTGGATATGCTATTATGTGTTTTGTTTGCCAGGGGGAGTCATTTTGCGCATGCGCTGCAGTGTTGTTTTGCTTTTTTGGCCTTTTAAGTCCCTTCTGATGTGTTTTTCAATGTTTTTATGAGTGATGGTGGCTCGTTGATATGATAAGTGTGCTGTGTCCAAATTTTGTGTCAATTCGTCCAGTGGTTTTTGAGTTATCTTAATCCCACAAATGAACATTACATTTTTATTTATATACATGCAGAAATATCACTTTGTGACATCACAAGTCATTAACACCAATTGTATATGGCACCTTCGGTCTCTTTGCAATGCAGCGGGGGAGGGAGGAACTGAAGGGCAAAATTTTGGTTATTTATTGGGACTGAAAAGTTACTTTTTGATTACAAGATCCAAAATACCTCATCTCCACTGTGGCTGGGAGATTCACGGACTTGTAAGTTCTCTAAAGGTAAAGGTTAAGGTCTCTCTTGACATTAAGTCTAGTTATGCCTAACTCGGGTGTGTGTGTGTGTGTGTGTGTGTGTGTGGTGCTTATCTCCGTTTCTAAGCTGAAGAGCCGGTGTTGTCTGTAGACACCTCGAAGGTCATGACTGCAAGGACAGCCATTACCTTCCCACCAAGACATGACCTATTGATCTACCCATATGTCCATGTTTTTGAACTGCTAGGTTGGCAGAAGCTGGGGCTAACAGCAGGAGCTCACCCTGCTCCCCGGATTCAAATCAACTTTTTTTTTTTTTTAAAATAGTCTTTATTCAAAAAATTTTCAGTACAAATATAAAAAGGGGAGGGTAGGGATGGAAGGGGGAGGGAGAGGGTGGGGGGGAAGACGGGAGGGGCGTGAGCGTGGGGGGGGGAATGGGTCAGGTAAGGTTGGAGGGAGGGGGAAGGGGGGGTATGTGTTGAGGGGGTATGACTTCCATGTCTTCCTTTTCTGCGTCTTGGTCTTCATATAGTTATTCCCTTTCTTTATATGTTTTCTTATTGCAGTTTTTCCCTTTTAGGCCTTTTCTTCGTCTCATTGTTGTATCTTCTCACCTCTTTCCTTGCTCCTTTTAATTTTTATTTGTTAGTATTTCTTGTTTGTGGGATACGCCCTGTTTTTCATTTTGTTTGGGTTTCTATTGTCCAAGTTGCCCATGGGGAAGGCAGATTTCTATTTGTTCGGGGTGCTCCAAAAAAAGTTAAAGCTATTTATGTTTTATTTTTTGTGATGAATTTATCAAAGAATTTCCAATCAGTTCTTTTCAGGGGGCGACCGTGCGAGTCTTTTAATGCAAAGGTCAAGGTGTCCATCTCTCTTATTTCACATATTTTTGTTATCCATTCTTCTTTTGATGGTATCTTGTTCGATTTCCAGTATCTCGCAAACACTATTCTCGCTGCGGTTGTTAAGTATGTTAGTAAAATGTCCTTGTTCGTATCCAGTTCCCATTCTTCCTCGAAGATGCCTAGCAGGTAGCATTCTGCTTTGTTATCTAACTTCATCTCTAGTATTTCTTCGCAGAACTTATTTATCTTCCTCCAATATGTTTGGGCTATAGGGCACGTCCACCACTGGTGGAAGAAAGTTCCGACTTGTTTTCCACACTTCCAACAGTTGTTCTTGATGTTTTTGTACATGAGGCCCAATTTCTGGGGCGTCATGTACCATCTATGGAAGAGCTTATACCAATTTTCTCTTAAGTCTGTGGAGTAGGTGTACTTTATCTTCTTTCTCCAGATTTTTTCCCATTCTTCTAGTTTGATGGTTCTACCGACGTTTCTCGCCCATTTTATCATACACTCCTTGACTGTTTCTGTCTCTGTCTTCCAGCCGAGAAGCATATTATATATACTTGTGATGTTTTTTCTCTCCTTCTTTATACATCTCTCTCAGAAGATGTCTCTTTCCACAAAGCCCTTTTCTTGATCTTTATTGAAATGTTCCCTCAATTGGAAGTATTGGAGCCATGATACCGATTCGAATACATTAGAGATCTCTTCCTTTGTTTTTAATTGGAGTATACCTTCTTTTTTTGTTACACAGTCTTTATAAGTAGGCCATCTCCTCCAGCCTAATAACCTTCTCTGTTCTCCCTCCAAGGGCGAAAGCCATAGGGGTGTCTTGCTATAAAGATTATCTTTATATTTATTCCAGATCTTCAATAATGGCTTTCTTATTGGATGGTTGTTGAAATTTTTTTCTTTCTTGACTTGGTTGTTCCAAAGATACGCGTGCCATCCCACCCTTAGGTTAAAACCTTCGAGGGATAACATTTTATCTTTCTCTAGGGTGATCCAATCCTTTACCCACGATATTCCACACGCGTCATGATATAGGTTTAGGTCTGGTAGACCTAGGCCCCCTTTTTGTGTTTTGTCAATCATATGAATGAATTTTATCCTTGGTTTCCTCCCCTTCCATAAGAACTTGTTTAATTCCTTGTTCCAGTCTTTGAAAATTTTTTCATTTTGTATTATAGGTAGGTTTTGAAAGAGAAACAAAAACTTAGGGAGGACGCTCATCTTAATGACGGCTATCCTGCCTAAGAGAGAGAGTTTCAGCTTATTCCAGTTGACCAGGTCTTTTTTGGTTTTGTTCCAGGTTGGTTCATAGTTGTTCTTTATAAGCTGGGAGTTTTTTGCTGTTAGATGTATCCCTAAATATTTAAGTTTTGTTACTACTTGCATACCAGTGGATTCTACTAGGTTTTCCTGGGTTTTTTCTGACATGTTTTTCGTTAGGATCTTTGTTTTTTCTCTGTTTATTTTGAATCCTGCCAGGGTTCCGTACTCTTCCATCTTGTCCACCCACTTCTGGATGTTTTTCCTTGGCTCTTCTATGACGCAGATGAGATCGTCAGCGAATGCTCTGAATTTCAGAGCATTCTTGTTTATACTTAGCGCTGGGGTGTTTTTGTTATCTCTTAAAACTTTCAAGAGTATTTCTAGCGCCATTATAAAAAGGAGCGGGGACAAAGGACAGCCCTGTCTCGTACCTTTCGATATCGGGATTGGGTCTGAGGGGAGCCCATTCACCCAGATGGTTGCGTTTTGTTTGTTGTATATTGCGCTTATCGCATTCATAAATTTGAACCCAAAATCCAGTTCTTGCATGATTGATTGGAAAAATTCCCATCTGAGATTATCAAAAGCCTTTTCGGCGTCCACCGCAACAAAGGCTACTTCCACTTGATGATGTAATTCGTAGAATTCTATCAGATCTATTATATTTCTTGTGTTTTCCTTCATCTGTCTTCCTGTCAGGAATCCTGTCTGCTCTTCTCCGATCCAATTGTTTAGCAGGATTTTCAACCGATCACTTAAGATACTGGTGAAGATTTTATAATCCTGGTTTAGTAAGGATATTGGTCTATAGTTCTTTGTTTCAGCAGGGTTTGTATTTTCTTTATGTAGGATGGTAATATTTGCTGTTCTCCAGGATTCTGGTGTTGTTTTTCCCGTCATCACCTTGTTCAGTAGTTTTTTCAAATAGGGGGTGACTATCTCCATCATTGTTTTATAAAATACCGCTGTAAAGCCGTCTGGGCCTGGGGCTTTTGATGATTTTAGTTTCTTAATCGTTTTCTTAATTTCGTCTTCTGATATTTCTTTGTTTAGAAGGTCCCTGTTGGCGTCCGATATCTTTTCTAACTTTAGCTTTCCTAAGTATACCATTATTTCCTCCTGCTTGTTTTGATCTTCTGAGTACAGTTTTTCATAGTATTTTTGAAATTCCTGTATTATTCCTTCATCCGTTGTAATGTCTCCCTTCCTGGTAGTTAGTTTTATTATATGGTTTACTTGTTTCTTTTTCCTTATCTTCCAGGCTAGCCATCTTCCTGGCTTGTTCGCGTTCTGGAACTCCCTCTGTTTAATAATTCTCAGCTGGTTTGCCATTTCCTCCGCTTCTATTAGTCTCTTCTGTTTCCTTAAGGCATCTAGTGTTGTTCTTGCTTCCTTATCTTCCACATTCAGTTTAAATTTTTGTTCTTCTTTTTCTATCGCTCTTGTGATGTCCCTCATTTTTTGATTCTTGACTTTGTTGTGTAATGCCTTCTGCTTGATGAAGTTTCCCCTCATAACGGCTTTCCCGGCATCCCATAGTGTTTCGATCTCCACATCTTGCGTATCATTCAGTTCGAAGTATTCTCTTAACAATTTCCTATTGTTTTCTATGTCTTTTTCTTCTTTGAGGAGGTTTCCATCTAATCTCCATCTGTATGGTTTATTTTTTTGATTTATGGTCAATTCTAATGCGCAGTGATCTGATAGATCTCTCGGTAGGATTTTGGTTTTTGAGGTTCTGGAGGTAAGGGTTTTGGATGTCCAGACCATATCTATTCGCGACCATCTGTTGTATCTGTTCGAGAAAAAGGTGTAATCTCTCTCGTTTTCGTTATGGACTCTCCAATTATCTTCTAAGTCCCAATCTTCTTTGAGCCTCAGGAAGCTGGCGGGTAAGGTACTCGCTGTGTCCCCCTTGGGTTTCCCTCTCACCCTGTTCTTGTCTTTTTTACTGTTTATAACCCCGTTAAAGTCCCCCATTAATATTATGTTGTCTATCTGGGTTTCTTGCAAGTTTTCCCTTAGGGTTGAGATGAATTTCGATTTTGGGCCGTTAGGCGCGTATATATTGCAGATTAAGGTCTTGCGATTCCCTTGAGTAATTTTTACCCCAATAATCCTTCCTTCTGTATCTTTGAATGCCCTTTCAGGTTGGAGATAATCTTTTACATATAATGTAACTCCCCGTTTTTTTTCAGTCGCTAATGAGTGGAACTCTTTCCCTAGATTTGTTTGTGTTAGATATAGTACATGTTTCGGGATTATGTGTGTTTCTTGTAGGGCTATGATGTCATAATTACCCTTCTTGATTTTGTTAAATAAGTTCTTTCTTTTGTTCGGGGAATTAATACCATTCACATTATTACAGAAAATCTTTATTTCTCTTACACAATCATAATCCTTCATTTTTTCCATGTTCATCATTTTTATTTTCTCCTGTTTTGTCATCTTTATCCTTTATTCCGGTATTCTTGTCCTTTGGCCTTGTATCTTGTTGTCTTGTGTATTCTGGGGAGCTAAAGCGTCGTTTTTTGTTTTGTCTTCCATCTAGGGTATCTTTGTCTTTGGTGAAGTTTTCTTGGTCTTTCGTGAGCTCCTTATAAAATTCCGCAGCTTTTTCCTCACTCGTTAGCCAGTGTTTCTGGGATCTGTACGTAACCATCAGGCCTTCTGGTTTCTCCCATCGGAACCTTATATTAGCCTTCTTTAGCTCATCGGTGAGGTAAAAGTATTTTCTCCTTTTCAGTATCGTTGTTTGGGGGAATTCCTTCATTATAATAACCTTGTTGTCTTTGTAGAAGGGTGGGGAATCACTGTTTTTCTTTAAAACTTCATCCCGTGTCTTCTTTCTAGTAAAGTGAACAATCGTGTCTCTCGGTGTCTTGTTTCTCTTGGAGAAATTTGTTGTTATTCTATATGCTCTGTCAATTTCTTGTTCTATGTCCTTCTGATCTTTATTGAGCATGGAGGAGGTCACTGAAAGTATTATTTGTCTTAAATTTTCGGTTGGATCTTCTGCAATGTTCCTATATCGTAGTTGAAATTCCTTGTCCTTCATCTCCATCTTTTCTTGTGCTTCTTCTGCTCTTTTGACTTCTCTTTCCAATTTTTGGATTTTTTGATCTAATTTTTTATGTGCTTCTTCTTGTTTGTTCTTATCCTCTTTCATTATCTTTATATCTGTGGAAAGGTTATTCATTTCTTCTTTAATCGAACTGACTTCTTTGGTTAGATCCTTCTTTAAGGCCTGCATTTCTTCTTTTAGTTGTTTTTGCTGTTCTTCCTGTTTGGTTTCTATTCTCTTGAAGTCCTTTTTCAGTTCTTCCTGCTTTGTTTCTATATTTTTGAAGTCCTTCTGTAGTTCGTCTTGTTTTGCTGATATCTTCTGGATCTCTTTCAGTATCTCTTTACCTATGGTGTCTTCTGTTCCTGAACCTTTTCTCGTTTGTACTCTATTTTCTTTAATTTCCTTGATTTCTTTGTTCTCTTTCGTCTCTTTGTCCATTTTCACTTTTGGGGTTGACATTTTCTTTAGGCCTCTGGTTTCTTACTAATTGGGGATTTGATGTTTCAATTATATCCTTGTTTCATGGGATTTGTGTCTTTCTTTTATTTTCCTTTCCTCTCGGAATTAATTTTGGTTATTGTCCAGGAGGTTATTCTTTAGTCTTCGCCTTGCTGGGTTGCCCTCTGGGTTGATGGCTGTAAAGTCTCTGCTGATTTTTCAGTATTGTCTTGGAGCTTCAATCTTGTCTTGAGGCATTTGGAAGGCACGTAAAGGGAGCGGTAGGGTGGGGGAGGTTGTGGGGGAAAGGTAAGGGATGGCTTGAGGTATGGGGCGTGTTTGGAGGTGGGAGGGTAGGTCTTGAAGGTTTTGGAGGGCTCTGGGTGGCGAGAGGGAGGGGGGGTTAAAAGAAGTTTATATCCTACCCTTTTTATATCCACCGTTTTGTCCTTTTATTCTTCCTTCTCCCTTTCTCCTCTTCCTTCTCCTTCTTCTTCTGCGGACTTCTGTAGTTCTATCTTTTGCTTCTTCTTTTCCCTCTAAGGGTGTCTACAGCTCCCTCCTCTCTCTATTTGCCACTCTGTGTGCTAGTTATCTCTCCTTCCTCTCCTCCGTATCTCTCCTCTTCGTCTCTCTTTCCCTCCTTGCGTGGATGCGTCCTTACTCGCGAGGATTCGTGGTCTCGCGATACTTTGCTTCGATCGCGCGGGATCTTCTCGTGGTCTCGCGAGGTTGCGGGATTTGCGGAGCCTGGTTGGGGGGGGGGAATCTGCTCCCTCCGTCTCCTCTGTACGCTGGGTTAGTGGGTTTATAGATGCCCCCTCCAGGCCCCTTCATTTCCCGGCTTCCGCTCCCCGCTTTTCTCCATCTCGCCCTCTTCCTTCCTCTCCGCTCTCTTCCGCCCCGCTTTTCTCCGTTCTTTTCCCTTTTTACAGTGGCTTCGCCCGCTGTTTCTTCCTTTCCGTGCCACCCTCTCCGCGTCCCTCTCTCTGCGTCCTCCCTCCTGCTGATGGGGAATCACGTTACCTTTCTGGGCTCAAGCTTCCGATTCCCAGGGTCCCGAAGATCCCTCTCCTCTCTTTACGGTTCACGCTGTCGGTGAGTAGATTCAAATCAACTTGAGTTCAGCAGCTCAGCAGTTTAACCCACTGCGCCATCAGGCGGCCCTAGGCTATCTATGCTCTGCAAAACAAGAATGAATATGAATATAAAAGATTGGCTGAGCGAAGCAATACAAATTTTGCTTAAACTAGAGAATTGTTCCAAGGGAATCACTCCCAGTTAAATGGGAATAGAACCACAATTTGTATATTATTAACTGAGTCTTTTTACTCAGAGGTAATGGTTACTAATGCCTCCTTAATAGTGGCAACTTCATCAGGTCTGGGTTTAACCCTTGTGTCTGTGGCAGTTTGAATCCGGGGAGTGGGGTGAGCTCCCATCTGTCAGCTCCAGCTTCTCATTTAGGGACATGAGAGAAGCGTCCCACAGGATGGTAAACAATCTGGGTGTCCCTTGTCCTTGGAGACAGCCAATTCACTCACACCAGAAGCGACTTACAGTTTCTCAAGTCATTCCTGACATGGAAAAGAAATCAGGTCTGAGAGTGTGCTGGTATGGCTGTATCAGGAGCTCCAACTTCTTTTCCTTTCTATTGAGTGTTTGCATGTATTTCAAAGTTCCATGAATTTTGCAATAAGATGGCTTCCCTTGGTTTGCAATAATGGGGCCAATGACCCATCAATTATCATTATGTTCTTTGGTTCCACCCCTTTTTCTGGGTTAAGGAGGGAAAAAGGGACCTTTAGCACACGCCTTTCCAATAGGACGTGTGAGATTCTCCCACCTGTAGAAAGCTTCGTTTCTCACAAACTTTGGAGGAAAGCAGTTCCACAGCTTTACTAAGAAATACAGCCAGCTTTGCTGGAGGGTAAAGGACACCACCTGGAAAATCTACAAAGTCTTGGCCGGTAAGGTCTACTTGGGTTACTCATAAAGCAAATTGGAACCGGGAGTAGGGCCCCACACCAGCCTAAGAACAGATTGCCCAGGGAAGGGTCAAGGATTTCCTTTATAGAAGAAAGAAACAGTTCTTGAAGAAAGTTGCCTGTCCCTTGTGGGCAGTTTAAGAAAGTTTTCCAGAGTTTTAAAGTATTTGATTGATTTGTTGAAGATTTAAGCATTAATAAAGAACCTTGTTAAACTTTCTAAGCTTCTAAAGACTTTGTATAGGGAAATCCATAGGGCCTCTCAGCCGAGGCACCCTGGGCATCCCGCTGAGCATATAGAGACCACGTCCTGTTAACAGACAATTGCTACAGGCCCAGCGTGTGACAGCACAGAGAGCCATCTGCATCTTGTGAAAGTGAAAAGGTTTTATTGCCCCAGCACTACAATTGCCATAAAAGAATTGGTTTGATATTGAATAAAGCTTTCCCAGACTTCTCTGGTAGTTGCAACGGATCATTTTAAGAATATGTCATCCCCTCTGGCCTTTTAAAGACCACAAAATCCTAAAATGCCCCTTAAAAGACAGCCCTATTTTTCCTTTGTGGTGGATGTCTGATGGGCTACATGTAACTCATAGGCAGGGGCGGCTCAACCCACTACGCAAAGTAAGCATTCGCAGTATAGTTGATTTTGCCCAGGGGCGCTCTTGAGGCACTCTTGGGGGAAAATAGACTTTGACATATGCAAGTTACTGGGATGTATAGTTCACCTAAAATCAAAGAGCATTCTGAACTCCACCAATGATGGAATTGAACCAAATATGGCACACAGAACTCCCAAGGTGAATGGAAAATGTATATCAATGATTGGTTGGGGGGGGGGGGGCACCAAAATACTGTTTGCTTACCGTTGAAAATTACCTAGGGCCGCCTCTGCTCATAGGCCAAACATAGCCCGCCTCTCTTCAGGTCAAAGAAGATTACAGGTGTCCAAATGGAAAGTATGGCTTGCATTGTAATTTTAGAAGAAACTAATCTGAAGAAATGAGGCTTTTCATGGCACAGAAATAAACACTATCATTTGCTTATGGCTAGAGGTCAAGCTGTTGTTTAAAGGAACAGTTACTAAGGTCAATTTAAATTTGGCCACCTCGGATCAGACACCACATTTATTAAGCTGTCAAAAAAGTAAATTCATGTTGGGAATCAATGGTTAGGAAAGGAACGGAAAATAAAATAGTTAACAGCATGATCCATTTGTATAAACGTATGACATGACCACACGCAAGAGTACTTTGCACAGCTTTAGTCATCACTCCTGACAAAAGATTCTTAGAAAGCTAGAAAAAGGTCAGAAAAGGTTAATCAAGGGTTGAAGAAACACGGCTATGAGGAAAGATTATAACATTTGGGAGTGCTCAGGTGTATAAAATTACATGGTGTATATAATTATAATTAAAGATGTCTAGGGACTGACATGAAGGAGCTGTATAACATTAAATGTAGGATAGAGAAAGTGGGCAAGGGAAATGTTCCTTTACATAATGTAATGCCAGATTCTAGGTCATCCACTGAAGTGGACTGATGGAAAATGTAGCGTAAATAATGGCAAAACACCCTTAAATGTTTCACAGATGAAAATCGTCACATATAGCCAAGTAACATCAGAGTGTGGTCAAGATAGCAAAAGTTGTTAATGACGAACAACAGGGACTGTGTCTATACTGGGCAGTATATTCAGGGCCAATCGGGAGCAGAAATGTTACAGACTGGCCTCAATGTTAATGTCAGCCTTGTTGGACTGTCATCCATGTCATGATCCTTCTTCCAGCCAGCTGCAGAGCTCTGTGTGAGCTCCTGCCATCATGGATGCTCTGTGCATGACCAGGGGACATACATGACCAGGAAGAAAGAGGTAAGCCATCCCCTGCCACACATTGCTGTGGCCCAGTCTGGTGATCTGGAAAATAAAGAAATGAGAAAGTGTGGTTTCTAATATACGCAATTTCTTTCTGCTTGTGGGTAAGCAGTATTTCTATAGCCCGAAAAAACCCACAAGAACCTAGTATTTCTTGTTGTTTCTTTGTCAGTGTTGATGTGAAGATTGTCTGGTTTGCCTACTCTGGAACATATAATTGTCCTTCTTTAGGGGTCTCTTTCATATCTATGATACTATATCTGTCATATACATATATGTGTGTGTGTGTGTGTGTGAATCATATATATCTATCTATATCTATGGCTGGATGGCTCTTTGACAGGAGGGCGTTGGTTATGTTTTCTTGCCCTGGTGAAGGGAGTTGGACTGGATGGCCTTAAGGCATTTCTCAAGCTGGGGTTCGGGACCCCGGGGGGGGGGGTTGTGAGGGGGTGTCAGAAGAGTCACCAAAGACTCTTGTGTGGAAAGTTTGGTTCAATTCTATTGTTGATGGGGTTCAGAATGCTCTTTGATTGTAGGTGAACTATAAATCCCAGCAACTATAACTCCCAAATGTCAAGGTCTATTTTCCCCAAACTCCATCTGTGTTCATATTTGGGCATATGGAGTATTTGTGCCAAGTTTGGTCCAGATCCATCATTGTTTCAGTCCACAGTGCTCTTTGCTTGTAGGTAAACTATAACTCCAAAACTCAAGGTCAATGCCCGCAAAACCCTTCTACTGTTTTCTGTTGCTCTTGGGAGTCCTGTGTGCCAAGTTTGGTTCAATTTCATCGTTAGTTGAGTTCAGAATGCTCTTTCATTGTAGGTGAACTTTGATTAGGGATTTAACAAAAAATTAAATAGTAAATCCAGAAGTTTTTGACTTTTATCTCCAATCTGTCACTCTAAGATAGCACAGTCAATGGTGAGGGATTGTGGAAGTTTCAGTTTTCCATGAAAGGCCACAGTTCTGTCTTAGCTATTGGTTACCATAGGTATTACCATATTATAATCATTCTGGAGCACCCAGTGGTGCAATGCGTTAAACTCTTGTGCCAAAAGGACTGATGACCAATGGTTCAGATTTGATCAGTGGTTCAAATCTGGGGAGAGCGGGTTGAGCTCCCTCTGTCAGCTCCAGTTCCTTATGCGGGAACATGAGAGAAGCTTCTCACAAGGATGGTGAACATCAAACATCCGGGTGTCCCCTGGGCAATGTCCTTGTGGATGGCCAGTTCTCTCACACCAGAAGTTACTTTCAGTTTCTCAAGTCATTCCTAACAAGAAAAAAAATTCATTCTGATTCTCAATAAAGAATTCTGGGGATCTTTGTTTGATAGCAAGGTGCTGAGATTTCTATTAGGAGTTATCTGTTGGTCGGTCGGTTGGTCGGTCGGTCGGTCGGTCGGTCGGTCGGTCGGTCGGTCTGTCTGTCTGTCTGTCTGTCTATCTATCTATCTATCTATCTATCTATCTATCTATCACCCTGCAACAGATCTGCAATTCTCACAGTTCAAATGACTGTTAAATCAGGAAAAGTTTATTCTGCAGATATAACTTTAGAGTATGGCTAGTCTGTCTGTCTGGATTTTGCAATGACACTTAGGAACAAATGTAGAAGTGACAGGAAAGACCACCCTGAAAGGTTGCTGTTGTGTGCCTTTAAGTAATTTCTGACTTATGCCAAGCATAAGGCAAATCTCTTATGGGATTTTATTGGTAAGATTTCTTTAGAGGAGGCTTGCATTCACCTTCCTCTGAGGTTGAAAGAGTGCGACTTACCAAGGGTTACTCAGTGAGTTTCCATGGCTGAGTGCAGATTTGAACCCTGGTTTCTAGAGTTATATGTCAGTGTTCAATCCACTGTACCATGCTGGCTGTCACCCAAAAATACACTCTAGCAAAATGACATCTCTGTGAAGTCTTCCATTGCTAAGAAAACAACATAACATAAAATGTGGTACAATGAAGCGTAGCTGACATTTGATCAGTAACTCAGTTCTGCAAGTATTTTTTGAAGGAATCATTCATCTTATTCTATACTAGAACTGCTACAAACTTTGATGACATACTCATTTAGTTGTATCTTTTCAAAAGATGTGTGTGTGCGCGCACTGTAAATCTTGGTAACGGTTGTAATTCTTTTGTCCCGCCTCTGTCTTTTCCTCTCTGATAGCCTGATCCATTCATTCCATGCTTGTATAGCTCAAACAAATATTTTTTATCTCCCTCTTTCTACTGTGATTTACCACAAGGAAACCAATTACAGTATGTGCTTTAATCTGTGACTCACTAATATGCTCACATTCAACAACAAAGAGTTGTGTAGACAAAGAGTTTGTATTCTGAGCAACATAAATTAAGCACAGACTCCTGTTGGTGACTTGTGTGTATTTTGGGGTTGTGGCAGAGGCTGATATTCCCTCTCTCCCTCCAGTATGACCAAAATCCTCCCCCAGGACTCACTATGTTGTTGTGATAGTTCTCCACAAAAAGCCAATTTGTTGCTGATGGAGAGAAGAAGGGACCAGAGAAGCATTTGGTTTCTCCTTAAGTCTAGTCAAGTCCGACTCTGAGGGCTCATCCCAGGCCCGTAGCCAGGATTTTGTTTCGGGGGGGGGGGGGGGAGGGGCTGAGTTTGGTTCGGGGAGGGGGCTGAGTTCAAGTGAAAGAGGGTCTACCCTAGCAAACCTTTTGTATCGTTACCCCAATACCCCCATGCATATGGGATATATTGAGCATGGTGATCAGATCATGATATGAATAAACGTAACAGTTTAAATAATGTACCAGTAAGGCCTTCTCGCAGACCACCATGAGAATTTCGGGGGGGGGGGGGTGAACCCCACCAAGCCCCCCCCCCCCGGCTACATGCCTGGCTCATCCCCATTTCTTAGCCAAAGAGCCGACGTTGTCCGTAAACGCCTCCTAGGTTTTTTCTCTCATGTCAGGAGCAACTTGAGAAACTGCAAGTTGCTTCTGGTGTGAGAGAATTGGCTATCTGCAAAGATGTTGCCCACGTCCCTGCATGGTGAGCCAGAGCTGACAGAGGGAGCTCATCTGTGCTCTCCCCAGATTCGAACCTGCGACTTGTCGGTCTTCAGTCCTGCCAGCACAAGGGTTTAACCTGTTGCGCTGCCAGGGGCTCCTTGCCTCCTAGGTCATGTGACCGGCATGACTGCATGGAATGCCACTATGATCTTATACTGACTTGCAAATTGATGACATCTACTGTGACCTCCATAAAACATTGGCAAATCTCATCAGAAAAAGTATCTATATGGCTATAGGTCTACATATGTCTATGAGAGAATAGCTAGATACTTCTATAATTCTCTTTGTTCTCAACTAGTGATACAATGGCCGGGCAGAGCAAAATGGCAGATCCCAGGAACGATGACAGAGCAGCCACTATCATTGAGTTCCATGTATAAAACATTTACACCCTGTACAACTATCTAGATTCTCAGCCTAAGTATGCAAGACTGAGATAGTGTGATGTAGAAAAGGAAATTCTGGTATTTTTTATATCACAGTAATGTTACAGTGTTCAGGTAATAAGCATCACCCCCCCCCCCCCCCCCCGGAAGAATCCACTTGATAGGATTCCTGCTATATAGTCATCTTAAAATTAAAATGGAAGGCTTGATCTTGACAACTTGTCTTGTCTTGTCTTATAGCTTCAGAAGATGCAGCTTACAGAGTTTATGTGAGCAATGCAAAGTAATAAACTGGGTTTTAGTTTGTTCATAACAGTCTCAGACATCATGGAAAAAGAGCTTCTAAGTCTTAGCTTTTTGGAACAAATAAATCTGCTCTTTGACAAGCATGCTAAATAGGTGGCAGCATTATGAAGACAGCCTGTGTGATTCTTAAGCTGGAAACCTATGGATTTTGGAAGATTTCTGGGTGAATCTCAAAGCTCTCAGCAAATGACTGAGCTGAACTGCAGTTGAAAATTGGGTCGTCTTTCATAAGTTGGAGTGTCATTCTCATTCATGATATATTGAGCTTACTGCCTAGATAATATAGTCTACAGATGGGAATCATATTGTCTTGATAGTTTTTAGTGGACTGCAAATCTCATAAAAAACTGCATGCACATGAATATATGTGTGTGTATACATACATACATACATGCTTACAAATACACATGATGCAAAAACAGTTACCACAGCTCAGAAATTATTTAATTTGTCTTTGCCCCATTGAATCAATAGATTCTCAATAAACACTTTAAACTTAGTGGGATGCAAGCATCCAGAACTTTTCTGGATGATTCCTACTGTTTATGCCATATTGCACACTCCTGGGTCCATCTAGTTTCAGAATTATTTGAAACACAGAGGAATCCAGCTGTTTTTTTTTTCATGGCAACATGAAGTGATAAATGAGCTTGTTGGGAAAAGGTTAATTGCTACCCATAGTGGACTAAGATATTTATATTCATAAAATTATTGGTTGGAGGCTGGAGAAAGTGTTATCGACAAAGGCTTAATATTAACTACTGCCATTCAAAATACAGTACTACACACTATTAAGGGTACATTAATAATAGACTATGTTAGCCAGCATGGTATAGTGATTTTATCATTGGACTATGACTAGAGAGAACCACAGACTGTTGCTGGTCAGTGTTGGGGGGGGGGGGGGGAGGGGGGCAGCAGCTTTACTGGTGTTTGTGGGGAGTGAGCGAGACCCATAGAGTGTTGCTGGTGCAGGGCGAGAGAGACCTACAGTGCTGGGTAAAATTGCAGTTACAGCTTTACGTCTTTCCCCTGAGGACACACAATACCTAAAAGAGAGCTTCTCACTTCACTGAAGTCTCCCTCTATGCCTCAGGTTGCAGCATGCACAAAATGACCAGGACCTGACAGGGGGAGCCGACCTTGTACGCTGCATAACCACGTCCATCAGTAGGTCTTATTTTCGGGGTATGGCTTATATTGTGCAAATACTTAGAAATTCTGCTATGGCCTTTTTTATGAATATGTCTTATTTTCGGGGAAATGGTAGCTTGAAGGCACTCGACAATGTCAAATACACAAGAAGGGGCAAAATGCGGGCATTGCTTCCCCAAATAAGAATTCTGCCTCTCCAGTGATATTTTCCTTCAATCCCAAATTTCTAGCATTGGAGTAGTTCAACATTTCAGTTGAAGATTTAAAAATTCCCTAACTGTGCCAAGGGACAAGCAGACCTACCAAGGGATTGCAGATGATATATATAAGTGTTCTAAGTGTGAACTGTTTTCATTATCTCACACTCTGAAATGCTAGAAATTTAGGGAAAATTAATTTGGGGAACTGGAATTCTCATGGGGCAAAACAGTGCCTCCCAAAGCTTTTGACATAAGAAACAATGGTGAAGTGCGAAAGAACTAAACTAGGATCTTTTATCATGATGTTCTCAAGCCATAACGAGTGCTCTAAAAATCTCATAGATTTAAAAGATGGAGAATTAAGCAAGTCTATGCCCATCCAACCTCACAATTGAAATCTATGGGAGTTTTTTGTGTTTCAGGAGCAACTTGAGAAACTGCAAGTCACTTCTGGTGTCAGAGAATTGGCCGTCTGCAAGGACATTGCCCAGGGGATGCCCAGATGTTTTGATGTTTTACCATCCTTGTGGGAGGCTTCTCTCATGTCCCCACATGGGGAGCCATAGCTGACAGAAGTAGCTCATCCGCGCTCTCCCGGATTCGAACCTGCGACCTGTCGGTCCTTAGTCCTGCAAGGGTTTAACCCACTGCGCCACTGGGGCTCCTATCTATGGGATTTAAAGTGCTTGACTCTGCAAATCGATACCAGCCACAGATGGGCATCAGTCATCCACCAGCATTTCTGATGGGAAGTCTTCCATGATACATCCTTTATCTTTAGGATACAGCGGAGAAAATCTGTCATTGATCTGACAGCAAAAGTGGTAACAGTGCTACAACCAGCAGTCCACTGCTGGTGTAATTCCTCATCTCTCTACAAGCCCAGTAGAATGGTGCTGTTTCATAATATTACCACATTGCATGTTAAGGCATTGTGGGAGAACTTAGCAACTGACAGACAGATTTTGGAACTCACTGGTGAAATAATGAAAGATGTCTGTCTGCCATAACACATGCTTTTCTTCACCCTTGTATTTTGCATTTAATGTGTTCTTTGAGTTGATGGAAGTTGGTTAACCACAGGCCTACTTTGTAAGTCGGGTTGCTGAGCCACATATCTCTGGCAGAGAAGATGATTAATCAGAGATAGGTATTATTTCAAAGTGTAGTTTGACCTTTATAAAGTCAAGTAAAAAAGGCAGCTGCTGATTATCCCAGTAATGCCCCTGGATTTGTCAACACTTCCCCATTTTATCTCCCACAAGATCTTACTGAAATGCCACCACACTTCCGCAGCCTTAATGGAACCATGGGATAGGGATGCAGGAGATATTTTCAGCTCAGTGCTAGTAAAACCCCACAGATGGTTTCAATATTGCTCTTTGCATCGATTTTTGTATATATCTTCAAAATAAAACATATCATGTCAGGTTTTCTTACAGTTGCTTTTTACTTTAAATAACTTCACTCTGATGGATCAATACACTTGAAATGCATGTAGAATTTAAGGGAGAAGTGCATGTCAAAGTAAAAGAAGAGTTGACAAATCTCTCTGCTTAACTGCAATGAATTCAAACTGGAATGGGAAAAAAACCAAGCGAGATACTTGTTCTGACCAATTTCTCAGCATTCCTCCATTGAATAAAACCGTTTGAGATAAAATATTATGGTTGGCATCTTGTTGTTGGACATGAAAGCATAAGTTATTCTTATATTTCCATGTATCTCTTTCTGGTCGAAATGGGGATTGGCAGTCCTTCCTTCCTTCCTTCCTTCCTTCCTTCCTTCGTGTTGTGCTTGATCCATCTCTTTTCATTGAAAAACCATAAATTAATGCAGTATTTCTGTTCTTCTGCTACTCTGCCTTGTGCAATGCTGTCTTTCTGCTGCTGTCCTGATACTGTGAAGCAAGGAAAGCTTTGGGAGAATTAAAAATTATGCCACCCCAAAGTTGTGGCAAAGGGGGAGAGGAATTAAAAGATGGAAGGGTCAAGGCAGGTAGATCGAGGTTGGAAGTGAGATTGTGTAGAAGACAGACTGTGGGAATTTGAATCAACAAACTGGCAGCATCGTGCAGTTGTGGCAAGGTGTGAAAGAGATTGCTCCAATAACGCTATGCTTTTGTTTGCTTAAATAACATGATTGTGCCAAGAGAACAGACTGATATCAAGTTCTTAGTATTTTGCTAGGAGCTTGAGCACACTCTCCTGACCTACAGTTCTGCCATTATCTTAGTATTTCACCAAACTACACATCCCAGCATTTCTTAAGAAGGAGCTATAGCAGTTAAAAGGCTTATCAAACTATAGCATGGATGCACCAGGTATATCCTGTGGTCCTCCAGATGTATTTAACTGCAGTTCTTAGTTGCACAGGTTCCAATGAATCATCTGAGCAATGGTGTTATGCCTCTGCTTGTAGTCGGTCTGCGCGATCTTCTTGCAGCAGCTGAGATGTGATCTATTGTTTCATCTGCTTCCTTGCAGAGATGATGATGATGATGATGATGATGATGATGATAATGATTATATTTTGCCACCCCAGGGGTAGGGATTGGTGTAATGATGATTGACAAGAGCAGCTGCATGCAATGTTTCCCCCTCATCAGCCTAGCCATAGTCAATCAGAAGAAGAAAGCGGGTCACACAGCTTTTTGCTATGCTGGTTTATATATAGTCTGCGCAGAGCGCCTCCATTTTGTCACACAGAGGTGTGTTGGGGAGAGAACGTGTAGCTCAGTTCGCTTCCCTATCCATATTTCTGTTCCTGTGTCGTGTTGCTACCTGTGACTCAGGATATAAGGTGCTAGCACTAGCTTTATGAAAATTAAATAAATTATTTTTCTTTCTACATCATTCTTATCTTGTCTTCTTATTCCAACTTTTATTTTCCAAATTCTACAAGGGAAGTGTGGGTGGACGTGCTTTTGGGGGTGGGAGTGTGACTTGAAAAGGCTTTTTGGGGAGGGGACATGAAATTCGAAACAAAACCAGAACAGATTTCTGCCATTTCGCTCACCCTTAGTTCTTTGCTTTCATTATTATGTTATGCTTACTAGTGCTGCTGGAAGTTATAATCCAAGAATATTTGGAGGGCTGTCATACATTCTGAAATACCTCTCAGGGTTTGGAAAACCACATTGTTGTTCTTTTGGGAGGTTGGGGGGTGGTGGTTAATGATTTCCTCCATGAAATGATTGGCCTCGAATTATTGGTTTGCAACTGCAGTGTTCTGATTTGACTTTCTGAAGCACATTCCTTGATACAGAGTTTCACCAGCTAGTTTTAGGACATGGAAAAGCATATCGGAGGAGATCTGTTGAACTGGGACGCAGTGTGCAGCCTGCCCGTGGTGGTTAGCTGTAAGGCAGGTCATGCAGACAAGTGATTTTCTACACCATCATCAATCACACGTCCAGCTCCCCCTCTAAGCTAGGGACAGAAGAGCGTTGCATCTGTTCAGAGCTGAAATATCTGTGATACACTTGGGATGGAAACAAAGAATTTGGGGAAAAACTAAAATACAAGAACACGTTTTTTAAAAAAGTAGGAGAATGAAACACTTCAAGAGAAACATCATCTGGATTCCCAAAATGGAATACAAGAACAGTTTTTACTACTAGAGGAAAGGGAAAAGGCTACTATGGAAACACCCTTTGTCTTCAAAACAAGATGGACACAAGAGACTAAGGCTGCAACCCACACTATACAGACTTATATGTGTATATGCCTTCAAGTCACCTGTCAACCTATGGTCACCCCATGAACTTCATAGGGTTTTCTCAAGCTAGGAACAAACAGAGGTAATAGACAGATATATATAGGATTGCATTGCTGATTAGATTGGTACAGGGTTGCACTGCAAGCTTTCATAAAAAACGATTTACCTGCCAGCTTTCAGACCATTTTACCATGAACTTTACCCTGCAGGGTTCATGACACAATAAATTTGTTAAGTCTGTTAATGTGCCAGAAGGATCTTTGTTATTCTTGCCGCAGGGAACATACCTGCCAAGTGTTCTGCCAGATAATTTTATGTGTTTTTCCCCTTTCTCTAAGATATCAGGAGAAACCTCTTGACCTTGTTTCTTGATCTTGCTGCATTGTGAGAAGAAAAGCGTGATAGGTTCATTTGGTTCTATTTTCGACAGCACTTAACAGTGCTTAACAGTGGGGAGGGGAGGCTCTGTCTAAATGACGTGACTCCAGAAAAAGTTATAGAGACAGGGCAAAAATAAGTGTTTGAATCAATGCTGGAAGAAGGTTCCGGTTCTATTATTTGCAGAAGTTTGGTTGATAACGGCAATCTTTTAAGGCTAGCTGGGTATAATCGAGGCAGGTTGTGCTTTAAGTATAATTGGATGAGCTCAATGATGACATAGTAGTGGAGCAGTATTAGGATAGAGCTGGAAATCACTAATAAGAGACCTGAAAGCAGTATGGAAGTGACAGAATGTAATTGTTTTAATTCTGTTTTGTTCTGAATGCAAAGCATAAAGAAGAAGATATAAGGCATGGCAGAGCTGAAGGGAAATACGAAGGAAGATAAGCCAAAGAAAGGCCTAGATACAGCCAGTCCTCCACATTCCCTGGGTTAGGGGTACATGAAAGTGAAACATTGCAAATAATAAAAACATTTCTAGGCTCTCCAGCATGGCTCTATAGCAGACATGGGCAAACTTCGGCTCTCCAGGTGTTTTGGACTTCAGCTCCCACAATTCCTGCCAATATGGGAGTTGAAATCCAAAACACCTGGAGGCTTGTAGTTTACCCATGCCTGCTCTGTAGTCAACTTTGTGCTGAAAGACAGGCATGTCAAGTTCATTTCAATTGAGGGCCACATCAGTCTTATGGTTGCCTTCAAAGGTCTGTGGATACAGAGGGGCAACTATAATTGTTTTACATAGTAGTCAGTGCCCTTCAGTTTTTATCCAGTTTGGGTCCCTAGATGTTTTGAGCAACAACTCCCATCAGTTGTGATTATCTGCCATGTGGCTGGGATTATGGGACTTGCATCTTAACCACACGTGAAAGCTAAGAAGCCAGATATAATTTAGGCATAGTCCCCAGCATCCATCATTGACTATGCTGGATATGTTTACATAGGTCTGAAGTTCAACAACATCTGGAGAAGTGCGTTATTGCTATGTCTGCCATTAAAGGGAAACTGAGTCCCTATGGGGAGAGAGAATGGTCTAGAAATAAATAAATAAAATACATAAATAATAATAATAATAATAATAATAATAATAATAATTGTCCTAGACATTTGGGAAGTGTCTGACGTGTGATCCAATACAACAGCCAACAGTGACCTTGTTTGCTGTAGACCCATCTTGTTGTGTTTCAAATAATAATAATAATAATTGACAGAGTTTTGGAGCACAATACTCCTGACCTTATGATCCTGTTAAAAAACCAAGTATGGATTGCTGATGCTGCAATCCCAGGCAACAGCAGGATTGAAGAGAAACAACTGGAAAAGCTGACATGATATGAGGATTTAAAGATCAAACTGCAAGACCTGGGAACAAGGCAGTCAAGGTGGTCCCAGTGGTGATTGGCACACTGGGTGTAGTGCCTAAAGACTATGGCCTGCACTTAAACACAATCGGCACTGACAAAATTACCATCTGCCAGATGCAGAAGGCCACCTTACTGAGATCTGCACGCATTATTCGCTGATACATTACACAGTCCGAGACACTTGGGAAGTGTCCGACGTGTGATCCAATACAACAGCCAGCAGAATGATCTTGTCTGCCGTGGACTCATCTTGTTGTGTTTCAAATAATGATGATGATGATGATGATGATGATGATGATGATGCAGATGCATTCTCAGATATTTGCTCTTGGAAGCTCTTATCTCCAATGTATTGCCCTTGAGCCTTTTTTGGGATGCACATTCCACTCTTCTCAAGCAGTTAGCAAATTAGTTAAGGGAATCTGGGACTTCTATTCCTAAAAAGTAAAAGCTTTGCATTGAACAGAAAGGATGTTCAACTCTGCTGGTAGACCTAATAGCTACTTTGAGAAAGATTTTTCATAAATTATATGCTGCTTTTTTGGGCGTACATACAGGCAACATTTCTGAAATAAAAAGGCAATATGTTCAATTTTTAAAAAAATCTGAAAAGTCTAAAAAAATTCAAGGAATCTTTGAACAGTTCAAAAGTGAAGGGCATCCCCTCCCACAGGCGTGGACAAAGTGGAGCAAAGGTAATTGTTTTTGCCTAGCCATGCTACTCTTCTGTGAATTGCATTCCAGACATTTTCCGACACAATTACCAACATCATTGATTGCACTGATTGGTTAAAAGCATGACTCAAATGATTAGAAAGATTTTCCATGTCCTGCCACTCACGTGGACCATATTGCTACAGGAACCTTGTCTTGTGTGGCCAAATGACGGTGCTGTTTGCTTTCCTAGACCTTGCTTGTGTTTAAAGACCAACCCACAACAAAAGATACTATGTCTACTCATTAATAGTGAGAGGTGCAACTGCAGGATTTCTGAATCAAAAGCTGTAGTAGTGTCCCTGGATGAGCAAAGGTGCTCATGTTATTAGAGAAACTTGATAGTTGTAAAAATTGGTCAGAGAATGGTGCTTAAGGGTGCTTCTATGCTGTAGAATGAGTGCACTTTGATACCACTTTTGTTGGAATTCCACCACACCCTGCACAAGCTTGTAGTCCTCATCAAGTCCATGGTGGCCCAACGTGTTCAACTGTTGAACTGTTGAATCTGCTGACCTAAAAGTTAGCAGTTTGAAGCCATGTTTCGAGGTGAGCTCCCACTGTTAGCCCCAGCTCCTGCCAACCTAGGTTCACCTTAGGGCTGCCAGAAGTTGGAAACAACTTAAAAAGCAGGCAACAATAAAAATGATACATGTGCCTCAAGATCTTGGTCCTTTGCTGGTCCTAACAGGGTTTTGTGCATGTAGTTTCTCCTACTATTAAGATGCATTTACAACTTAAGCTATACATTTGCCACCACTTTAAAAACAGGAGAATTAGAAATGTCAACAGGAAGAACTATAGAAGTGGGATGTGGTGGCCTCCTTCTTTCCTTCCTTCCCTCGAATTTCTATTTATTGGGAGAGAAGTGGAAGAGCGGATGTTTTGTACTGTTTAAAGTCTCAATAACAACAATGCCTCATTGCCGAATCTTTCCAGTATCCAGCTCAATACAACCAATAGTTTTCCAAGTTTTGTACAGTGTATTCCAGGAGGTATCATAAATAATTCCCCCCTGACACATGTCACAGCATTGTATTATATATTGTCATACTTTCAGCCAGCAGGGAAACTAGATATTAAATATATATAAGCCTTCTGCTGAGTATCAAAACATATTCACTCATACTGAGATCATTTTAGTTAGAAATTATAGTGTGGACACAATCCCATTGAAGTTAATCACTTTTAAATATCAAGAAATTGATGGCAATGTTAAAACATACACACAAAAAAGACTATCACAAATACATAAACAAAATGCTAAATAATGCTATGGATATAATGACAATTAATAATGGAAATAGTACATGCAACAAATATAAATCTGGGCAAGAATACAAAAATACAGGACCCCGAAAGCAAATATGCAAGAGGAACTACACAAAACCCCAGAAAAAGCCAGATATTTGAAACACTATCTCAGAATACAATGTCTGATCTGTTTCTTCTTGTAACAAACAACATTGAGCTATAAGCAAAACTGCTGGCAGGCCTGTAACAGTTTGCTCGTAGTAGGCAAAAATCTCACTTTGATTTGTAATCTCCTTAGAGCAGGGATCTGTTTTTTCCTCTGCTTATGAGATGTATTATGCATTATTAATTTTTTATACCATTTATGTATTGACTGTCAGACCCCAAGGTCCTTGAGATGATGTAGAACAGATAAAAACATGTAATACATAGAATGAATGAATAAATAAAGCCTTTTAAAGAAACAAAATAATTCCTTTTAAAAATACATTTTTGGTGCCTCTAATATTTGTGGGTATATTTGACCTGCTGACTCCAAAAATGGCACCAGTTTCCTCCTATCAGCTCTAGGTTTTAAGATACAGAACATATGCCATCTACCAGACACCATCTGCTCACCCATAGAAAACCATAATAACCATATTCAAGAAACTAGAGCCGATGCGGCCTATCCAATGCAATTTTCTGGTTCGGCACTCCAAATAACCCCGGGAACAGGCCTAAACACCAAGACACCAAGAATTTAAAAGTATACAGTTAAAACAGCAGAGAAATGCCAAAGATCAAAGGACAACTATCTATCCACTGGAAGTACAGAAAAAATGCAATTAATCTAAATTCCTTTCACGTAGAATTTCACAATTGGCGAGTTTCCGCAGAGGAAACCCTATATTCTGTACACCCCAACACTTTGGGGCAGATTGGACCATACAACAGGGGCTCAAATTCTAGGAGGCAACTTAGGGAGGAGGCAAAATGCCCTGTAGAACTGGCTGTATGTTAATAACAATAGGAAGATACAAATGGTTCTGATAAATATTAGTAAAACAGCATACATATGAAACACAAGTTGATTTGAGTTCAACGATTTTGACTTGTATGAACTTGTTTGAAATACATGCCAGCGTTCCCAGTGTTGTGTCTGGAGACACCTGTTGCATTGAGATTATCCATAATGTCGCCATGAATGAAGAACACCACATTTGCCATCCAACATCATCTGGAGAGGTATGGTTTGGGACCCGCCTACCTTCGTGACCGTATCTCTCTCCATGAACCAGCCCAAGCTCTTTGATCTTCGGGGGAGGCCCTCCTTTCGCCCCTGCCAGTGTCACAGGCTCGTCTTGTGGGTAGAAGGGAGAGAGCTTTCTCCTCTGTGGCCCCCAGATGTTGGAACTTATTTCCCGGAGAGATTAGGAAAGCTCCACTTTAGAAACCTTTAAAAAGAATCTCAAAACCTGGCGTTTCTCTTGCGTCTTTGGAGAGTAGCCACATACTATTGCTCCCCTCAACACTTTAGTCTTTGGAATACACTTCCCCCCTCCTGTTTTTACAACCACATTTTTATGAGCTCTCCCTTGCAAATAATCTGCTCCTTTGTTTATCTCACCCTGAGTTTTAATATTTTATTTTGCTCATTGACATTGTGATTGTTCATTGCATTCATATGTTTTATGTATATTGTTTATTGTATTCATATGTTTTATGTATTTTACTGTGTTGTTGCTATGTTTTGGTTTTTATCTTATTGTAATTTTACTGTTTGGTCTCGGCCTCATGTAAGCCGCCCCGAGTCCCCATTGGGGGAGATGGTGGCGGGGTATAAATAAAGTTTATTATTATTATATCATATTATTACGTGGTTTCCTTACTTACTTACTTAGGCAATCACTCATTGGCCAAGTAGGATAGTCTTTCAGGATCAGTATTCTTGTGGGTCCGTAGGTGACTGTGGAACCCTATTCTTGACCTGAATCTTCTCCCGCAGTGAGGGCATTGGCTTCCAGGTGGAAGGCGGTCTTGGTCAGTGTTGGCTTGATGTGCCTTCCTCTTGGCACATTTCTCTCTTTCACCCTCCATTCGTGCCTCTTCAAATTCTGTAGCACTGCTGGTCACAGCTGACCTCCAGCTGAAGCACTCAAGGGCAAGGGCTTCCCAGTTCTCAGTGTCTATGCAAGAGTTTTTAAGATTGGCTTTGAGCCCATCTTTAAATCTCTTTTCCTGCACAACAACATTCCGTTTTCCGTGGTTTCCACTTCGATTCAACTCTACAGTCAGTCTAAAAAAATCTGAATGGCTTGGACTCCTATTGGGTTAATCTCAATTAGAGGAGACCAACTGAAACAATTGTTATATGCCAAAATACAGCCTGTGTTTCAAGCCCCCCCCCCATCTCTCCCACCCCACCCTGCCCACCTTATTTCTATTTTCTGTTCTCAAGAATTCTGGATGTGAATGCTTTTTATCTTGCTTATTATACACAGGTGTAGACAATTTCAGCTGGATTGTCTAGAATCAAATGCCACACTTTCTTCTCCCTGCCAAATGGGGACAAATATAGGGTAAATTGTGTCATGCTTCTGTAAGGATTCTGGCTAAGTTCGAAGGAACAAAGGAGTTTCAAAGGGATGGCACACAACACCTTTACAAAGTCCCAGAACTTTGGCCTTATCCATTCTAGCTTCACTAAACCTCTGTACAAGAAAGATGCCTGAGCATTATCAGCCAAGCAATATATCTCTAGTATTTAATATGTGGACTCAAGCTAAAGTCCAGAAAAGGCATCCTCTATTCTGGATATTCTACTTATGACATCTGTTTTTCATAATAAGTATGTTATATTAAAATACAAATACATACTTCTTTTGCTTTGATAAAGGTGTTGAAAACTCACACTAAATACTTGTTTTGAATCATAACAGTGATATGATTGAAGGCACAATGGGTCTTCCAATTTATAACCATGGTTACTATATATATATATATATATATATATATATATATATATATATGAACTGTAGGAGAAAATATGAAACAATGTCATCAGAGCTGGATTACTAAAATGTTTGGTCTAGCTAGCAGCAGATGGCACAAATCACTGCACAATGATAAAATAATGATTTGCCTGAAATTAAAGAGCCAGCCAAGGGAATAGGTGATGGATGGAGCAGGCAGCAGCAAACGGGAAAGGGTCCATGGGAAAATGGCTGACATCAACATCCCAAGACCTAGTAACGGTAAACAGACAGGCAAACAAGTCATACTGGGATCCAGAATGAAGGGCACTAAAGAATGCGTATTCAAGTTGCTTTAAAGCATTTGCAGAAGCTGATGAAGAAACTCTTTCTCATCTTTTGTCTTAATAAGGCCATAAGCCATTCCATAATTCTTCAGTTTTACCATTCTTGTTGTGTGCTTTCAATTAATTTCTGACATATAGTGATCCTAAAGAAAGCCTATCATGGGTTTTTCTTGGCAAGTTGCCTTTGCTTTCCTCTGAGGCTTAGAGAATGTGACTTACCCAAGGTCACGCAGTTGGTTTCCATAGCTGTGGGACTGAAATCCTGGTCTCCTGAGTCATAGCCTGGCTCTACACTACATATAATGTAATTTGAATATAATACCGTTTGAACTGCATTATATGAGTCTACACTGACCCTATATTTTTTTGAAATTTCATTTCATAGTGTAATGTAACATCTTATACTTAACGTGGGATTTCCCCCCCCCCCCCCCCTTCCTTACAAAGTGCTTTCAGACCCCACTTCATGTGCCACTATCTGGCTGGGAGTACAGCTCAGCTGTCTGTCTTTCTGTGTGGCAGGTGTGTATAGGTGATATCACATACATCCATGGAATAGCCCCAGCTCACTACTAACTGGAGTCTATAGCATGACTCTCCCTGACACCTGCTTAATTTGCCCACTAAATTAAATGGGAGCGAAAACTGCTTAGGTTTGCAGAAGGCTATATATTGTGCCATATATAGCCTTCCATTTATCAATAATTCCACTTTTCCTAATGTCTTGGATGTTCGCCCAGACAATTCAGATAAATGAAATTGCCTATAGATTTACATTGTCTTATGATAGATGCCACATTTAAAAACCTTTTAGTCCCCATCAGGCAGCCCGGCCCATTGCATCAGGAGAACTATTTGAGAAGTCAGCAAGGGACATGCTACCCGAGACTGTTGACCCCTTCCACCATATCCTTGCCACTCAGATTCACTGCCTTCCACATGTTGCTCAAGAAAAAAAATAGTTTGTTGGGAAGGGGGAGCTACAATTTCTGGGATCCCACAGCGAGCAAGGCCAGAACAGTTGATGGGCCAGCTGCTGGTATAGCTGGGCAAAAGAGCACTGACCACTGATTTGAGTAAAATTGTATTCTCCAACTGTACTAATTTGGCCCAAAAGCTCCCAGGCCCCTTTTACACAGCCACATAATCAAAGCAGATAATCCACATTATCTACTTTGAACCAGATTATCTGAGTCTACATTACCATATAATCTAGTTCAAAGCAGATAATCTGGATTTTATACAGTTGTGTAGGAGGGGCCTTAGCCGGGGGGGGGGGGGGAATCTACCCTAGCAAACCTTTTGTATCATTATCCCAATACCCCCATGCATATGGGATATATTGAGCATGGTGACCAGATCATGATATGAATAAACATAACAGTTTAAATAATGTACTAGTAAGGTCTTCTCGCGGACCACCCTGAGAATTTGGGGGTGGGGGGGTGGGGGTGTCTGAAGCCTCTCAAGCCCCCCCCCCCCCCGGCTACAGGTCTGGCTCGGGCAAAAGCAAACTGCTACAGCTGAGACTAAAAAATTGGAGAGTATGTAAAATCGATCCAGTAAACCAGGGAGATGAAACAAAGCATTTTCCAAAACCAGCTGCCCAGTATCTGCAGCAATTGCCATTGTTTCCACTAGGATCTGCATCCCACACGGCCTTATGTACACCACTCATGGGAATTTTTCCCAGGACCCAGACTGCTGCTGGAGCGTTTGGAAGAGTCCTTGCCAACTGTTGGGGAAGTTTTTAGTCTATGCTCTGTGCTGTCACCAGGACTTGTACAACAAGAAGGTTTATGAGCTTCAGCATTGGCATTTCACCCATACTTTGCTTCAAAAAGCAACATAGATCTATGTGTATGCACACCCCATTCCCCTCCTTTCCTGGCTTTTTGGTGTATAGACATTAGACAAATGTATTGCACATACCAATACTGTTATGCTGAACCAGAGAGGGCTGGCATCAGTTGAGAATGGGTCAAGGTTTCCAGGCTTTAACAAGAATTTAAAAACTCAGCCCATGGACTATCTGTGACTCTTAACACCAATTTGTAACCCCCAGATCTCCAAGTCCCTTGCTTCTGTGACAGGGTTCATACCTCTATGGAAAGGGGGACACCAAATGCCTTCAGAAATGGCCAGAGCTTCTCAAGTAGGGTGAAAGGTCCATCTCTTGTCATGCCACTTCTTCCTTCCATCTACCACCTGAGTTTGCTGCTGTTCTTTGGTTTGCCTCTTCACCACATCCCCTTGCAGAAACTTTAATTAAGGCCAGCAGCTGATTCTCCTTTCTTCCTGAGGCCAGAGAACTGGGAACACCTGAGTCAAAGCTGGTAAGCTTGCTGTTCCACAAGACCATTCACAGGACACAGGTATGGTGCTTTACAGTAGAACCCCATATCCACAGGGGAACATCCCTGGACTTTGTGTTGATATGCAAAACCCTATTGGAATGAAGCACTTCTGACTGAAATATATACTACTGAGTTGTGCTGAGGACCTCAAAAAATGCCAAGAGTTGCCATATTGTGTGAAACATGGATTAATGAAAGCATGGATACTGATCCCAGGGATATGGGGATCAAGTAGTATTCCATATTAATGCCATGGCAACATCTGATGGAATTATGGGATTTTAAGGAGGAGCATTTAGTTTTCTTAGTCGGAAAACTCCCCTAGAGATAGTAGCATCACTAGGGGGATACAAAGAGCACAGCTTGCACCAGGTGACATCCTCAGAGGGAGTGAGACCAATTGTGGAGATTTGGGAGAGAGGTAGGCAACTAGCCAAGTAATGTGGGGTCTTTCTTTGCTTCTTTAACTCACCGGGGGGTTTGGGGAGAGCTTGGTTCATCCCCTCTCAATTGGATTTCTTTATGGCTGTTCAACTTGCACATGCTCTGAGTCCTTTCCCCTCTTTCCCACACATTCACACAGTATTTTCCCACTTCATCTTCTGTCCTTCGAAACCCTCCCTGCCCCAGCTACAGCCAGTTGTGAGCTTCCCATTGTATGACAAAGCACATAATTTTATGTGATATGCATTATTTGTGAAGGTAAATATGGGTTTCATGTGGAATTGTGATGTTGCAAAGACATTTCCTGCTAGTGAATGGGTTTCTTTGCTGTCTTTTGGGGTGACCTTGACTTGCTGCTCCTACTGCTGTTGTAAGGTCTCTGGACAGCAACTGAGTAGATGCTGTGTGTACAAAATCTCAGGGTGCATGAAGGGCAGGGGATATGGATACTTGAAGATACTGGCATTTTGTATTGTCGAAGGCTTTCATGGCCAGAATCATTGGGTTGTTGTAGGTTTTGGGGGCTATATGGCCATGTCCTTGCAGAAGCTTTAATTAAGACCAGCAGCTGATTCTCCTTTCTTCCTGAGGCCAGAGAGCTGGGATTTTAGCTGCAATATTGAGGTATGGTTTGGTGCAGATGGAGGTTCATAGGAATGACTCCACAGGTCTTTCCAAGACCAATCCAAGTGATACCACTGCCTCATCAAACTATGAAACCCAGGATTCTATAGAATGCAGCTATGGTGGTTGTAATGGAATGGGCCTACCTTGCCAGGCTAGTGTGTAGGAAAAGTCCTAGGCCCTGGGAGAAAAGGCCTGATCCAAGCTAAAGGAGGAGGAAACAGCCCTCTCCTTATGTGGTAGTGGTGCCTGGGAGAGAGCGGTAATCGGTGAGACAGAGAGTAGTCTGAGGAGGAGAAAGGAAGTGGTTGGAGGTCAGAGGGAATTAAAAATAGCCTTTGGGGAGAAGGGCTATATTTTTAGAGAACCTCGAAGGGACGGAGTGCTTATATTAGGAGCCTCTGGAAGGGAGGACTGAGGGGTTTTGAAAAGCCTGGTTCACTTCTGTGGGAACATAATTCTGTGAAAGACAACTTAAGGAACTATTTTCTTTTAAGGATAATCTTCTGAAACCATTACACGTCCTAACCTCTCCTAATATCTGAGAAAACTTCTTGTTGTATTGTCGACGGCTTTCATGGCTGGAATCACTGGGTATGTGATGTCTGAGGATGCTTGCCACAGATGCAGGCGAAACGTCAGGAAAGAATGCCTCTAGAACATGGCCATATAGCCTGAAAAACCTACAACAACCCACTTCTTGTTCTAGTTCAAATAAACTTCACAAATTTGTTTATACTTCACCATAACTATTCAGTGTGTCTTTCTGTGCATCAACATAAGAAGGGGGCCTGTCTGCATAATAGCTATCACTCTTTAAGTCAGAGTTTTCCTCCATTTTTGAGTGGCTATGTGAAATGACTCCGGTGGTCGGTAGGCCAGTGGGACAGGGAAGAGTGAATGGTGTGGTCATACACAGAGGCAGCCCTAGGTAATTTTCAACGGTAAGCAAACAGTATTTTGGCGCTCCCCCAACCAAACACTGATATATATTTTCTGTTTGTTGTGGGAGTTCTGTGTGCCATATTTGGTTGAATTCCATCATTGGTGGAGTTCAGAATGCTCTTTGATTGTAGGTGAACTATACATCCCAGTAACTACAACTTGCATGTCAAGGTCTATTTATTATTATTATAACTTTATAACTTTATTTTCCTCCAAGAGTGCCTCAAGAGCGCCCCTAGGCAAAATCAACTATACTGCAAATGCTAATTTTGCGTAATGGGTTGAGCCACCCCTGGTCATAGACCAATACATTTTGATTGGTGGCAGCAAAGTTATATTGTGATGTAACCAGCAGTCGGTGGTGGGGATCAACTGTTGTAGCAGTCATTGTGCTATTGTTGTGTAGCGTGGAAGAGCCACTGGAAAAACAAAAATAAAAGCTCAATCTTCACCTTTAGAGGTTTCCAAGAATGCAAACTTCAAAAGAAGAAGAACTTTATTTTTCTACCCCGCCTCCATCTCCCCAAAGGGATTTGGGGTGGCTTACATGGGGCCAAGCCCAAGGCAACATACAATTAAAAACAGAACAATAACACTCAGTTCTTGTGGGTTTTTTCGGGCTATATGGCCATGTTCTAGAGGCATTTCTCCTGACGTTTCGCCTGCATCTATGGCAGGCTTCCTCAGAGGTCTGCTGGAGCTGGGAAAAAAGGGGTTTATATATCTGTGGACTGACCAGGGTGAGACTAAAGGCTTATTGTAAGTTGGGCTAGGTGTGAATCTTTTCAACTGACCACCTTGATTAGCATACAATGGGCTGACTATGCCTGGAGTTTGCTCCAGGCACAGTCAGCCCATTGTATGCTAATCAAGGTGGTCAGTTGAAAAGATTCACACCTAGCCCAACTTACAAAAGCCTTTTGTCTCACCCTGGTCAGTCCACAGATATATAAACCCCTTTTTTCCCAGCTCCAGCAGACCTCTGAGGAAGCCTGCCATAGATGCAGGCGAAACGTCAGGAGAAATGCCTCCAGAACATGGCCATATAGCCCGAAAAAACCCACAAGAACTGAGTGATTCCGGCCATGAAAGCCTTCGACAATACATAGAACAATAACAAATTAAAATAGCATAAAATAGCATAAACTGTAATAAACATTAAAAGCAACCGTAGACTATTTTTTTTGGGGGGGGGGACACTATGTGAACTGGTTAAAGGATAGGGTGGTTCAAAAAGATGGATAGAAACGTATAGTAGCATGGAAACAGCAATTAAACAGGATCAATTCAGCTTAACACACTTCTTCACAAACTAACAAAGCTGATTGTGTTAAAGTCAGAAGCTACAATGTGAAATCACGACCAGCTGCAAACATTTCTAGCCAGTTTTGATGAGTGTGGCCCACTGCAGCTATCAAAATTGGTCCTCATACCTACCACAGTTGCCCACTTTAAAGCCACCTCTGGATATAAACACCCAGCTCCCTCTTTTTTCCAGCACTCTAAAATTTGCCTGCCTGCCTGAAGACCTAAAGAAACTACAATTCCTTGATACTGGCTTGGGACTCCGAAATATAAGCTACTTGCAGAGCTGTAGATTTTTTGGACTCATCTCTGCCTGAAAACAAATAGCATAGATAATACAATTGCAATTACATATGCATGCATATCATGTGCACATTTGTAACCAAGAGCTTTTACTAGGTTGGTGAAAGTGCAATTGGCTTTCTGATAAATATTTCATAGACATCTTCCTTAGCTAAAATTGATTTGCTGCTGGGTTTTTTTCCAGCATGACCTTCTTGTCTCTAGACTGAAGTTCTGTCCAGATGACAGGCCATTAGAAGAAGCCAATATAATTTTCAAAGAATCGCTCTCTCCGTAATCAACATGTAAGGCCACTCGAGTGGTTGTGATAAAAGCTGGATAAAAATTAGAAGTGACCTTTTGGTAATCTTTGGTACAAAGGTCAGCTTTGCCAATGAAGAATACCTTCCTTCCCTGCCTTCAAAGTCCACCATGAAAGAATGAGAACCACTAAATGTCAAGGTTTTAATACAATGGCAACATGATAATTCATTGTTTCAGTGAATGACTCTTTACTAGGATATGTGTTATATTAGAAGCTTCAGAGTAAAAAAAAAATACGGAAAGGATTAATAGATTCTGCCTGCACTACAAGTTTTTTGTGTTGTTTCTTTTGTATGGGTGCTGAACATAGTTTAAAGAGCCACTGACTGATGGGAATGGCATGGGACGTGAAAGCAATTGTCACATGGATTTACAGTGACTCATGTTTTCCCTAGGGTTGAATAGCATAATGATTTGTTTTGCTGTGTGTGCTGAAATTCATAATCAGCAGTGTGCGGTTGTATGCTACAAACAGCAAGGGCTGTTCTTAATAATAATAATAATAATAATAATAATAATAATAATTTATTTATTTATACCCCACCACCATCTCCCCAAGGGGACTCGGGGCAGCTTACATGAGGCCAAGCCCAATAACACATCAGTAAACAACAAGCAAATAAAACACTACAATTAATATAACTCACATATAAGCAATAACACACAAAAATTTAAAAACCTTATGGCTGGGTCAGATGTAATAGATTAAAATTTTAAAATACACACTGGGAGTGAACAGAGATAGGATGTATTTAAGCAGGAGGGTTTTAAAGGTTTTTTTTTTTGTCATGTCAGGAGCGACTTGAGAGACCAAGTCGCTTCTGGTGTGAGAGAATTGGCTATCTGCAAGGACGTTGCCCAGGGGACACCCAGATGATTTGATGTTTTTATCATCCTTGTGGGAGGCTTCTCTCATGTCCCCACATGAGGAGCTGGAGCTGACAGAGGAAGCTCATCCGCCTCTCCCCGGATTCGAACTTGTGACCTGTCGGTCTTCAAGTCCTGCCAGCACATGGGGTTCAACACACTGCGCCACCGGGGGCTCCTTTTAAAGGATAAAGGATAATGAAATGATGATTAAGACCTCTTCCCCACAGCTAAATAAAATCCCACAATATCTGCTTTGAACTGTAATATATGGCGTGTGGACTCAGATAACAACCCAGTTCACAACAAATATTGTGGGATATCCGCCTTGATATTTTGGGTTATATGGCTGTGTGGAAGGGCCTTGTATCTTCTGTGATAGCTAATTCCTAATTAAAGAGAAAGCCATACGCTATACCGATACTGGATTGGACTGTTTCACACTTTGAAGGCTCAGATAGCTCTGGATATTTGTATACTAGCTGTTTCTTTGTTGCAGCATGGCCAAAGGAGGAGAGATGCTGGTATGGCATTCTCCGACCTATTGATAGCTCACAACATTTGAAAAAAAATGTTCTGATCCTAGTTTGAAAGTGTTATTTTCTGTTTAATTGTGCAGCACTTACTTGCAAAGTAGCTATGATACTTCAGGAACCTCATTTTTGTAGCTGCCACAAACTAAAATTGGTTGAGACTCTATGAGATATTCAATGAAAAACTATAGCAAAATGTGCTGCAGGATGTTTTCCATGTTTTTATAATAGAACCAATTAAGAAAAGGCATTTATAACCCAAGAACATATTGGGGAAACCAGGAATCACCACAAACTTCTGGAAACATGACCATTTTGGAGATTAATTGGTATTCACACTATTTGGAATAATCATAACCTTTCGGAAAGGCATGACCTTGTTAGAGATTGTAAACTTTTCATAGAATCATAGAGTTGGAAGAGACGTCATGGGCCATCCAGTCCAACCCCCTGTCAAGAAGCAGGAAAATTGCATTCAAAGCACCCCTGACAGATGGCCATCCAGCCTCTGTTTGAAAGCTTCCAAAGAAGGAGCCTCCACCACATTCTGATGCAGAGAGTTCCACTGCTGAATGGCTCTCACAGTCAGGAAGTTCTTCCTCATGTTCAGGTGGAATCTCCTTTCTTGTAGTTTGAAGCCATTGTTCCACATCTTAGTCTCCAGGACAGCAGAAAACAAGCTTGCTCCCTCTTCCCTCCTCACATATTTATACATGGCTATCATATCTCCTCTCAGCCTTCTCTTCTTCAGGCTAAACATGCCCAGCTCTTTAAGCCACTCCTCATAGGGCTTGTTCTCCAGACCTTTGATCATTTTAGTCACCCTCCTCTGGACACATTCCAGCTGGTCAATATCTCTCTTCAATTGTGGTGCCCAGAATTGGACACAATATTTCAGGTGTGGCCTGACCAAGGCATGACTTCCCTGGATCTAGACACTATACTTGCAGGCTAAAATCCCATTGGTTCTTTTTGCTGCCGCATCACATTGTTGACTCATGTTTAACTTGTTGTCCACGAGGACTTCAAGATCTTTTTCACACGTACTGCTCTCAAGCCAGGCGTCCCCCATTCTATATCTTTGAATTTCATTTTTTCCCTGCCTAAGTGGAGTATCTTGCATTTGTCCCTGTTGAACTTCATTTTGTTAGTTTTGGCCCATCTCTCTAATTTGTCAAGATCATTTTGAATTCTGCTCCTGTCTTTTGGAGTATTGGCTATCCCTCCCAATTTGGTGTCATCTGCAAACTTGATGATCATGTCTTCTAACCCTTCATCTAAGTCATTAATAAAGATGTTGAACAGGACCGGGCCCAGGACGGTTTGTAAAGTACCGAACTTCCTTGATAGCCCTCCCTCAGATTATTTTCTTTACTTTTGTTCAATTTTCCTATATTATGGCAGAAAAAGAACTACAGCTACAACCCTTCATAGACTTCCTAGGAAGCCAAATCTACTTCACTCCAATTCATTTACTTCCAAGTAAGGAAGCTCAGAATTCTTCTGTGTGTCAGTCTAGGGAATGACAGAGCAAGGATTTCTTCTTGTTTCTAAAAATAGTCAAGGTGGTGTAATGCAGTACTACTGCATTAGAGTGTGCACATTTCCACTGCCGGTGTGAGCCTCTCCCACATTCATTCATTCATTCATTCATCTCACACGTGGCCACTGTTCAACCCAGGGATTCTTCAAGAGCACAAGGGGTTTAGGGGAGAAGGGGGAGTACCAAGTTTCCGCACCTTGTCACACTTCCAGTAATATGTCAGAGCAGTTGACCCCAGTATGACTTAGCCATCTCCCAGAAGGATTGTGCTTGGCAGTCTGCTATTGCTGGAGAAAAGCTTTTAGCAATTGGCAGAAAAACCACTGTCCGTCTTTTTTTTTTGCCGCAGCCTCCTTCATTCTTGTTGCATCTTGAAGAGGTCCAAAGCTCTTTGCTGCAGAAAAGAAACTGAGAATGCTTTCTATTGAAGGATACTTTTTGCATGTATACTGTTGAGCTGCTGTCCCTGGTCAAGTGCTGGAGACTCGCAATGAGATTCTACATTGACTAATGTAGTATAAGAATTCAGCGGGATTCACACTTGTGCTATGATGGCACCTCTTGAAAGGCCGTCCTGTGGCAAATGGAGAACATCATCATCATTGACACAAAAGCACAGTATGTCACAGCAAATGAGATCTATATGCTGGATTTCGTATCACAGAACCACAAGTCAAAAATTTCCCAAATGTCTAGGACTGTGTGATGTATTTTCGAATGATGCCCGCAGATCCAAGTAATGTGGCCTTTTGCAGTTGACAGATCATGATTTTGTCAATATTTATTGTTTCCAAATTCCGGCTGAGATCTTTTGGCATGGCAGCCGGTATGCCAATGACCACTGGGACCACCTGTACTGGTTTATGCCAGAGCCTTTGTAGTTTGATTTTGAGGTCTTGATTGCAGCTGAGTTTTTCCTGTTGTTTTTCCTCAATGCGACTGTCACCTGGTATGGCGACATCAATAATCCAGACTTTGTGATGTGGCGGCAAAAAGAACCAATGGGATTTTGGCCTGCATCAATAGGGGTATAGTATCTAGATCCAGGGAAGTCATGCTACCCCTCTATTCTGCCTTCGTTAGACCACACCTGGAATATTGTGTCCAATTCTGGGCACTGCAATTGAAGAGAGATATTGACAAGCTGGAATGTGTCCAGAAGACTAAAATGATCAAGGGTCTGGAGAACAAGCCCTATGAGGAGCGGCTTAAAGAGCTGGGCATGTTTAGTCTGAAGAAGAGAAGGCTGAGAAGAGACATGATAGCCATGTATAAATATGTGAGAGGAAGTCATAGGGAGGGGGGAGCAAGGGAGCGTCTAGGACGCAATGGAACAATGACTTTAAACTACAAGAAAGGAGATTCCATCTGAATATAAGGAGGAACTTCCTGACTGTGAGAGCTGTTCAGCAGTGGAGCTCTCTGTCCCATAGTGTGGTGGAGGCTCCTTCTTTGGAAGTTTTTAAACAGAAGCTGAATGGCGATCTGTCAGGAGTGCTTTGAATGTAATTTTCCTGCTTCTTGGATTGGGTGGCCCATGAGGTCTCTTCCAACTCTATGATTCTATGATTCTTTGATTCTAAGTGATGAGGAACATCTCACCACCCAGAATGTGTACAGCTCTTACATATTGGTAATTTTTTGTCAATCAAGCAGTAATTTGTGACAGAGTGAACATGGCAAATTGGGACAGCTATACTGCCCTCTGGATGATTGTGAAACGTTTACTATTCATCTCAGAAATCGTTGGGGAAGCACGGCAATTTTCCTCATGACTTCACAATCTGAGCGTCTGCAAACCCCTTCTCCTCCTCCAGATTTCTGAGTGTGGAAGTGTAATTGCATTCTTTTGGCACTTGGCAAACATATCACATTTCTCTGTATCTGGGATTTCCACGCCGCCACATCTGTTATCTGTCGCTCTTCAGAAGTTACTCACATGTTGAATGAATGTGCAAATGGGTAGTGGAATTGTGCCAGCTGGTCTCAACCTCCTCCCCTCCACACACTGTGCATACCCCAATGTGCACAGTCCCCAATGTGCATACAGACACATGAATATCTGGAGTGGGAAAGGAGCATACCTCAAGCAAAGCCTTCTTTTTTCTACAAAACATTCATGCCGAACTCATGGACACTAGGAGGAAGGGCTAGCTGGTGCAATTTCAATTTATTTACTGTTTATTTATGTACTGTATTTGTATTCCGCCTTTCTCAGCCAATCAGCAACTCAAGGCCCATGCAGAAGCAGCACAGAAGCATCACTCTGCAAAGGGCTTGTGATGGTCCCATCCTTGGCGCATGTTTGGGGTTTAGTCAGGAATAATCCATTTAGAAATAACATATGGCATTGCCATATTTCAAAAATTTAAACCTGCATGAAGCAGTGGCAGCTGGTGGGCCTCATATTGGTGTGCAATAAATCTACTCTGGGTTCATTCAAGGGCATTCAAGGATGTATCCAAAAGTGCCAAACTGATTTCAGGGATAGGATTCATAGACCAGAGGCATCTGGTTGTCAGTTCGTTGTATATAAAGCTGGTCTTTGGTCTACTCCAGAAAGGATTTTCTTTAGTCGTAAGATGTTCTTTGGTCGTCATGATGTTCCCTAAAAGAAATACTATAGTATCGGATTGCTATTTTAATACATTGCTTTTAAGGCTGATGAGTGCTGTGATCATAGGAACAAACTGTTATAAATTTAATTCTTTTATACATTTTTTTGTCGTGTCAGGAGCAACTTGAATTGTTTCTGGTGTGAGAAAATTGGCCATCTGCAAGGATGTTGCCCAGGGGACGCCTGGATGATTTGATGTTTTTATCATCCTTGTGGGAGGCTTTTCTCATGTCCCCATATGAGGAGCTGGAGCTGATAGAGGGAGCTCATCCGCCCCTCCCCGGATTCGAACCTGTGACCTATCGGTCTTCAGTCCTGCCGGCACAGGGGTTTAACCCACTGCGCCACCGGGGGCTCCTTATACATGATGGGCTCCTGTCTAACAGGACCTGGTTTCTATTGCTGTTCTATTTCTATTTGGCTCTGAATCAGAAGAGGGAAAACTCGGCATACAGAAATAATTGTTACGGGTGGACATAAAATATCCCTAATTTGTGAAAGGATTCACATATGGGTGATCTGGATCAATGAAGTTTTAATGTACAAGCAATAAACCATGGGTAAGTGAGCTTCTCAAATGAGAAATGGTGCGCTCTTATGTGCATGCATTTTGTGGAAATTACAAATTCTATTAAAAATGTTATTACAGGAATGATTCGCTGAGTTCAATGGCACATTTCAGCTGACTTGGACCTTTCTTGGCTGAGCAAACCAGGAATGATTGAATGTGCTGTCCTGCAAAGCCAGAAAATGCAGGAGGATGCAAGAGGAAGTTGGCCTCTGTGTCATTTGTGCAGGGCTAGAAATGCAGTCTCTGAAGTGGAAAGAAGGAATTACTCAGTTAATACAATACCAAAGCAGACAGGGGTAATCTAGCCCTTGACTAAGTATGGACTATTTGGTTGCTGCAAGATTCAAGGCACTTCCATACAGGCCCTATATTCCAGGATACGATCCCAGGTTTTCTGTTTATCCCAGATTATCTGACAGTGTAGACTCATTTAATCCAGTTTAAAACAGAAAACCTAGCATCAGATCCTGGGATATAGGACCTGTCTGGAAGGGCCCTCGGTCACGTTATTTTGAGAGTGCTTAGACAATAAAGCACACAGTAGAAAAACAAGGCAGATTTCCTCATCTATGTTTGCTTCTTCATTAACACTTTGAGATTCCACTGTATAGAAATAAATGACATCAATGGGTTGATGTAGGTTTTTGGGTTGTATGGCCATGCTCTAGAAGCATTCTCTCCTGACGTTTCGCCTGCATCTGTGGCAAGCATCCTCAGAGGTCACAACCTCTGAGGATGCTTGCCATAGATGGAGGTGAAACATCAGGAGAGAATGCTTCTAGAATATGGCCATACAACCCAAAAAACCTATAACAACCCAGTGATTCCAGTCATGAAAGCCTTTGACAATACAATGCCATCAGTGACTGATTGGACTTCATCTTCCAGAAACACCAATGGGAAATTAAATCTAAAAAATGCTTTACCTGAAGAAGTACAAGATGAGAACTTTGAGGCCCCTTCTACACTGCCATATAAAATTGTGATTATCAGCTTTGAACTGGATTACATGGCAGTGTAGACTCTTATAATCCAGTTCAAAGCAGATAATGTGGATTATTTGCTTTGATAAATCTGGATTATATAGCTGTGTAGAAGGGGGTTGAAATTGCTCACCAAACATTAGTTCCTGGACTTATATAGCACAAACATAACGGGCCACAGTCTCCCTCATAATGGTGATATTTCTACTGCTATTAACCTGCCTAAATACCCTAAAGACACTGGATCTTACCCGATTTTGAAAACTAAGCAAGATAAGCTTGGGTTAGTACTTAATGGAAATTGCCACCAAATACCAGGTGCTGTAGGCCATATTTCGGAGGAAGAAACAGGCAAAACCTTCCCCTAAGAAAACCTGTGAGGTCCACCAAAATCAGCACATCACTTGAAAAGACATATACAATATGAACATTATTTCAAGCTATGACTGTAGTCAGTCTGACACAAAATAAGTGCCAAATTCCCATTATTTTTGAAAGAAAAAAAATCTTGAACTAAAACAACCAGAGATGTATATTTTATCAGATGCCAACATTTGCCCAAACTTTGTAACCTAGGCAACACCGTTTAAGGGCAACTACTTTGCTTTTTTCATTTTCTTCTGTATAAAACTCAATTTCTCTTGAAGAGGAAGTTGGAGAATAAAGTAGAATTGGGGAATATATTAGGCTTGTGCATGGATTTGAAGTGGTCAATTCCCTTTGGCCAATCCGGCTTGTTCGGATGACCGTAATGGCAAGGACCCAGCCATCACGTTTTTCCGGCCATAACGGGACCACATGGCAGCCAATCATGGCTCTTCCTCCCCTATGCAACACCATGAGGTGTGAAAAGAGCCTGCCGCGTGCTGCTTGCATGGGGTTTCCCTGTGAGCCCTGCCTGTTGAGCCAATCGGAATTGAAGATTGCCATGACATGTCTTACACAAGCTGTGTCTGTTTCCTTAATGTTGTTGCTGAAACCCTTGAAAGGAAAAAAGGAAGGGGTCCCAACAGGCCCGTAGCCAGGATTTGGGGGGGGGGGATTTCCAGGGGGGTTTCGGGGGGGGCTGAGTTTTGGGGGGGGGGGGGCTGAGTCTGAGTGAAAGAGGGTTTACCCTAGCAAACCTTTTCTATCGTTACCCCAATACCCCCATGCATATGGGATATATTGAATATGGTGATCAGATCATGATATGAATAAACATAACAGTTTAAATAATGCACCAGTAAGGCCTTTTCGCGAACCACCATGAGAATTTTGGGAGGGGGGGGGGCCTGAAGCCCCTCAAGGCCCCCCCCCCCCGGCTACATGCCTGGGTCCCAAGAATAGAAAAGAGAGCCTTGTAAGTTCCCCATTGTTGCCAATGGGCCAGATCTAGCTACATTTTTTAGCTGCGGACTGAAAACGGTTATCTACCCATTTTCAGGAGGCATGCAAAAATGGATTCGTGGTCTATTGGAATCTGGCAGAAACAGATCGAGGTTCAGCTGAAATGCACAAGCCTAGAATATACATTGATCTATAATTCTTTGAGATTTATATTTCAAGTGAAATGCATTGTAACCAAAATAAATTCAGATTTTATTGAAAATAATAGTATAAAAATGGAAGAAAAATGTATTTTTAATAGAGTAGCTTTGTACACCGATTGCCTTAAAAGGTCTAGAGTGCACTTTTATGAGCATGTTGATGCATAAAACATAGCCCAACGAGTTTTCCCCAGAGAAAAATGAGAAATCCGCATCCATATGTACATTGTTTTTGTAGATGGTTGTATCATCACAGATAATTATTCAAGTCCTTTATGTTCAACTGTGTTCTACTGACTCATGAAACGCAACAAACCCATATGGAACAGGAATCACCCAATTAGAAGGATTTTCTCCCATGTTTTCTATATTTTGACAGTCATTGACTTTTATATTGAAGAAAGTGAAAGAACAAGTCAACTGCCATAAAAAAGAGTGGAAAATTTCCATAGGGAGACATTTTTGTGATATTTTTGATATTATATTATAGCACATCATCCAGAGCATTTTGATGTTTTTTTCCCCCTCCCCTTATAGCAATACATTAGAGGTTAAAACCCGTTTTGCCTCAACTGTTGGGGGAACAAGAACCTTCACCTTTCAGAGTGATAACAGATGCATGTAAACGATTGGGAAGCTCAAATGAAACAAATGCCTTTCTGTCCCCTGAAACTGTTGAGTTAGTTCACATGTGGTACAAAAAGGAAATCTGTGACAAGTGTATTAGTTCCCAAAATGGATTGCATTGCCTAACCATTGTTAGAGAACATACGAGGGTCGAATGAAAAGCAATGCCTCCACCTTCGTTACTGGGTTTGGATGGGAATATTTTAATAAATCAAACGCAGAAATAATCCTTAGAATGTGCTCTTTAACTACCACTATTCACTTTTCCACATAATCACCAGACAATTGGATACATTTCTGCCAACAATGAACAAGTTTTCTGAAGCCATCACGGAAGAAGTTGACACTCTGTTTCTGCAACCAGTGTCTCACAGTTCTCTCAACGTCTTCATCAGAAGCATAATGATGTCCCCGCAGATCTTCTTTCATTATCAGGAACAGATGGAAGTCTGACGGAGCTAAATCTGGACTGTATGAAGGATGTCGTATGGTGGTGAGATCCAGTCTCTGAAGTTTCAGGTCCGTGCACTTTCATTTCAGGTGTCAGTATCTTGGGTAACCAACGTGCACAGATATTCTGATATCCAAGCAAAGCAATAATGTGACCCACATGTTCTTGTGAAATGCCGATTATGCTTGAAATTTCTCTCTGAGTGATACAATGATCATACTAAGTGGGGAAAGTAAGAAATACTGTTATCCCTTTACCTACCATTCAGCGAGAGCCAGTAGCACCCTGGATTATATATGTGTCTCTAAGGAATTCAGTGAGTTCTTCTCTGAGGTTACAGTCCTGAATCAATCTGTCAACCTTTTGCTTGTGAAACTCGGTGGTTGCTGTTACAGGACGTCCAACTCTTTGTTTGTCACGCAAGTCAGATATTCCATCTCAACATCTTTAAAATTGCTCACCCAACAATGCACAGTACTCACATCAACACAATTACCATAATCGGCTTGCGTTCTCTGATGAATTTCCTTTGGGGTGACACCTTCTGCTGTCAAGATTTCAATGACTGCACATTGCTTAAGTCGCATTGACCGACCATCTGCGCGGGGTTCCATACTTCACACTTTAACAACGCAACAATTCAATGCTAAGGCTTCCTGCCAAAATGAAACTATAAAGGAGAGTCTACTGAACAAGCCAGTACCTGCCGCATATCAGTACTGCCATCTGTTGAGGAGTTATGAAGGTGGAGGCATTATTTTTCATTCAACCCTCATAAATGCACACAATGATCTGTGATGATTCAGCTTACAAGGCTGACTGCTGATTATTAAAATTACCATGCTGATGATGTAACATGCTATCTGCTTAGTTAAAGAAAACTCTAACAGCCTATTGAGGATTACCACTGACGAGATGTTATATTTATATAGGATAGTTTCAATAAGCGTTCATCAAAGGCTTCATCACTTCTGATTGCCATTTGGATACTAGAGGTGTACCACAGAGGTGGAAACAAAGGATATCCCCTTATTTTGATCTCCTTCCATCTTCCTTTTGTCCACAAAGGCATTTTATATATTTGACCAACATACTGGTCAGTATTTGTGAGAGTGTGAGCTGGGCTTTTGGGGGAACTCACATTTGTGGTCCCCTAAACCAGGCATCCTCAAACTGCAGTCTCCAGTTTGGTCCTCCAATTCTCAGAAGCACTCGCCAGCTTGGTCAATGATCAGGAATTTTGGGAAATGGAGTTCCAAACAACTGGAGGGCCACAGTTTGAGAATGCCTACCTTAAACCTACATCTTAAGTCAGGGATCATACTCACTGAAGCACTGTTTCTCAAACGTGCCCCTCTCGGTGTTTTGGACTTCATCTTCCAGAAATCCCAGCTAGCCTACCAGTTGTTAGGAATTGTGGGAGTACAAGTACAAAACATCTGGAGGAATTTGAGAAAATCTGCACTGAAGAGTTGTCAGGGTGCTGTGGATCTAGGAAATGGCATCTGAAGCGCTCTTCTAATCACGAGGTTCAATGGACCATTCCAGTACACCCATGATGGGGAGAACACTGCAGTTCTCATTTCCCAGTACCCTAGTCTTCAGCACCTCAAAAGCCCTTTGGTTGGTATGTTGCCTGGCTAAACAGATAGGCTTTTGAAGAAAAAGGCATCCAAAAAAGTACAAGCAATTTGTAAGTTATGAACAAAATAGGTTCTGTAGATTTATTTATTTATTATTTATTTACAGTATTTATATACCGCTTTTCTCTCCCCTAGGGAGACTCAAAGTGGTTTACACATAGATAATGGCAAAAATTCAATGCCTTACAACTACAATAGTAAAACCACGCTTTAAACACAAATAATATTAAAAACATTACATCCCTAAATATCAAAACCAGTTATTAAAACCATAAAACCATCTCATGTGTCAAATCGCCGTTCCAGTCCTTGTCCCATTAAAAGCTGCATACATCTATTGTCCGAAGGCCCGGTCCCAGAACCATTATTTTAATTTTTTTCTAAAGGTCAGGAGTGAGGGAGCAGATTTTACCTCTTTTGGGAGCGTGTTCCATAGGCGGGGGGCCACAGCCGAGAAGGCCCTGCTCCTCATCCCCGCCAGCCGCATTAGTGCTTCTTCTTAAGCAGCTGAATTTGTATGTAAGCCAGAACAGGTACGTTTTTAACTGTAACTCCATTCACACATAAGCATAGGGAAGGGTTAACACCCCTGTGGCGCTTGTTTTGCTATCTGTGTCCCTGTTAAGAAGATTTCACCTCAATTTCTGTCCCTATGAAAATTGGATTTTGGAAAATGTGGGTTGTTGTGGAAACAAGGATTGGTGGTAACACTTCAGTGGTGACACCTTTTCCCCATGATAACTCTTCCAGGAGTAAATTTCCCTTCCTAAGGGTAGATTTCTCTCACTTCCTTTTGTCCCATTCCTGTTCTTAACTATGAGTTGTTTGTTAATCAGATGTTTGTAATTTGAGGATTGCCTGAAGCTACAACAATGCAGCTCTATTGTCATAGCCACCTATGATGATGCAGGATCTCAGATAAATATGTATATATGTGTGTGTGCTCATTCATTTTTTAAAATCCAGTCCTACATCTGAAGTTTTCAGGGCAGCGTACAATTAATAGTATGCCACTTGACTTCCTGGCATAGGGGAAACAACCTACACTTCATTGAATAACATGCAAAGATCGAAGGACAACCTAGATGATTAATAGTGCAAATGGACCAAAAGGTGTTAGTGTCTAAAAAATAAGGAAGGAAGGAAGGAAGGAAGGAAGGAAGGAAGGGAGAATAAGAGAGAATGAGAGAGAATGAGAGAGGAAGAGAGAGGAAGAGAGGGGAAGAGAGAGAGGGGAAGAGAGAGAGAGAAAGAGAGAGAAAGAGAGAGAGAGAAAGAGAGAGAGAAAGAGAGAGAGAGAAAGAAGGAGAAAGAGAAAGAAAGAAAGAGAAAGAAAGAAAGAAAGAAAAAGAAAGAGAAAGAAAGAAAGAGAAAGAAAGAAAGAGAAAGAATGAAGGAAAGAAAGGAAGAAAGAAAGGGAAAGAAAGGGAAAGAAAAGAAAGAGAAAGAAAGAAAGAAAGAAAGAAAGAAAGAAAGAAAGAAAGAAAGAAAGAAAGACATTGTGGACATTTCATGTGGGACTTTAAGGGAGAAGCCTGGACAGCTGTGCTAGAAATATAGGATGATGATAATGAAGGCACAGTTGCAAACAATTCCAAGAAGCTAAGTGAGCAGTCAAAGGAAACTGTGCAAACAACTTTCAGCTGAGCTGAGATTTGAAAGAGACAGATATAAGAAATGGAAGAAGAAACCATCATGAAGGGATACAAATAAACACCTCCAATCACTTTAGATAGAAAATTAGAAAAGCTAAATGTCAAAATGAGCTCAGTCTCATTGTTTAAAAATAATAAAAAGCTATAATGGGAGAAAAAGGAATAACAAGGAAATGGTAGGGCCCCTGTGTAGAGAAAGTGGTGAAAAGTTAACAGAAGACAGAGCGAAGACTGAATTATTTAATACCTTATTTACCTCAGTCTTCCCCCAAAAGGAAAACAGTGCTCTAATTGTATTGTCAAAGACTTTCATGGCTGGAATCACTTGGTTATTGTAGGTTTTTGGGCTATACGGCCATATACTAGAAGCATTCTTTCCTGATGTTTCACCTGCATCTATGGCAAGCACCCTCAAAGGTTGTGACCTCACAACCTCTGAGGATGCCTGCCATAGATGCAGGTGAAATGTCAGGAAAGAATGCTTCTAGAACAGTGGTTCTCAACCTGTGGGTCCCCAAATGTTTTGGTCTTCAACTCCTAGAAATCCTAACAGCTGGTAAATTGGCTGGGATTTCTGGGAGTTGTAGGCCAAAACACCTGGGGACCCACAGGTTGAGAACCACTGTTCTAGAACATGGCCATATAGCCCGAAAAACCTACAACAACCCAGTGCTCTAATAGGTGACAATAGAATCAATCAGGACAGGCAGTAAGAACTTCTGCCCGGAAAAGGAATTATTTATTATTTTATTATTTCGCGTATTTCTACCCCGCCCTTCTCAACCCCTGAGGGGGGACTCAGGGCGGCTTACAAAGGCACAATTCGATGCTAGCATAAACATAACAATGGATAAAACATGTAAACAGCAATTATAACAATTAAGACAGTCAGTTTATACATCAATAAAAACAATCCAATACTCAGCGTTCGCCATCTCAGAGTCCGTAATTCATTCCACATTGTCAAATACTATCGATTCTGGTCATCATTGTCCTTATCTAACCGCCAGATTGCCCGAAAGCCTGGTCCCACAACCATGTTTTTAATTTCCTTCTGAAAGAGAGGAAGAGAATTGAGACTACCCAGCTATTCTGGAGTCTTCAGGCCAGGTGAGCTGCATCCAAGCATATTAAAGGAACCTGAAAATCTAATTTCAGACCCACTGTCAGTCTTTGAGAATTCTTGGAGTACAACAGATTAGAAAAGGGCTGATGTTGTCCACATCTTAAAAAACAGACAAATGTGGACCTGAACAACTATGACCAGTCTGCTTGGCCTTTAGACCTGGAAACAGTCTAGAACAGATCATCAAATGGTAAGGCTTAGCAGACTTAGAAAGGAATGCTGTGATTACTAAGAGTTAGCATGGTTTTTTTCTTTTCTTTTTCATTTTTTTATTTGAGAAAAAGTTAGAGCTATATAGACATATACTATACATTTCCCCCTCTTTTATTTTATTTCACCTCTGTGCTCCCCTTCCTTTAACTTCCCCTCTATGTCTAGCATGGGTTTCTCCAAAACAAGGTATGCCACGCTATCTCTCTATACAGTTAGAAGCTGGGTAAATAAGAGTTCTGTGGCTGTAGCATATCTTGATATGCAGGCAAGCTGGGGATATGGATAAATGATATAGGAATGGACAATTGACGATGGAACTGGGCAATACTTGACAATAAGGAGACGCTAAGGATGTTGTTTTTATTGCAGTTGTGGTTTATGTAATTGTAATGTTTTTAAATTGTTCTATGATACTGTGTATACTGTTTTGTTGGAAACTGCCTTGAGTCGCCAATAGGCTGAGAAAGGCGGTATACAAATACAGTAAATAAATAAATAAATAAATAAATAAATAAATATACTGTGTTGCTGTGTTTTCTGGGCTATATGGCCATGTTCCAGAAGCAGTCTTTCCTGATCCCAGGTTTTCTGTTTATCCCAGATTATCTGGCAGTGTGGACTCATATAATCCAGTTTAACGCAGAAAACCTGGGATCAGATCCTGGGATATAGAGCCTGCCTGGAAGGGCCCCAACATGCTCAAAAGTCTGGAGATTAAGTGGAATGAGTGAGGGAGCTGGGAATGTTCAGCTTGGAGGAGACTACATAGTGTCATGATAAACATTTTAAAATATCTGATGTCATGCAGAAGAGAGAACCAGTTTGTTTTCTGTTGTTGCAGAAACAAAAACACAAACCAAATGACAAACTGAAGGACAAAAAAAGAAATTCCACCTTACTGTCCTCTGTTTTGTTTGTTGTTCATTTGTTCAGTCGTTTCCGACTCTTCGTGACCTCATGGACCAGCCCACGGCAGAGCGCCTTGTCGGCTGTCACCACCCCAGTTCATTTAAGGTCAATCCAGTCACTTCAAGGATACCATAATCTTGCCCTTGGTCAGCTCCTCTTCCTTTTTCCTTCCATTTTCTCCAGTATGATTATCTTCTCCAAGTTTTCCTGTCTTCTCATTATGTGGTCAGAGTACTTCATCCTTCTTTCCAACGAGCAGTCGGGCTTTATTTCCTGAAGTATGGACTGGTTGGATCTTCTGGCGGTCCAAGGCACTCTCAGAACTTTCCTCCAACACCACAGTTCAAAAGTATCTCTCTTCCTTCACTCAGCCTTCCCTATGGTCCAACTCTCACATCCATAGGTGACTATGGAGAATCCCATTGCTTTAACTGTGTGGATCTTCGTTACTGTCCTCTATAGAGCTCTTTAAATAGCGATTGGGTGGGCATCTTTCAAGAGTACTTTAGTTACATATTTCTGGATGGCAGAGGGTGGGACTAGATGGCCCTTGTAATCCCTTCAAACTTTGAGATACTCTGATTGTGCAAAATGCTCCTGGGAAGAAGCGGGATATAGTTCTCTTCATGTCTTTCCTACTGACATGTTGGCAGCAACATCCGTTTCCAGACATGACTTTTTATCACAGCCTTTACTTTTAAGCATGTACAGTTGGCCCTCCATATTCATGAATTCTGGAACAACAGATTCCACCATCA